>NC_133449.1:224659518-224907018 GCF_048565385.1 Saimiri boliviensis
CAGAAAAGTCATAACTCGTGTCAGAATCTGCCATATACCCAGAAAGATTATCGGCTTTATTAACTCATCTAAGACTTCTTAGAAGGTTTTATCATATTTAAATATGATTAAGCTAAAGTTATTAGGAAGAGTTGGTCACAACATTCTTTTCTGTCCTCTTTAATAGTAAACAGACATTGTACATACAGAGACCAGAGTCACTTATTATTCTATGTATCCCACTTCAAATTTCATTAACCCTGTCTCAATGAAGCAGTTAATGAACAAACACATGTGATAGTGAGAAATTATTTGGCAACCTACATAATTTTAATAAACACATCATTTTAAACCTTTACCATCTGTCCTTCATCTAATTATAGCAGCAAGATGAGTAAAATTTTGAATTGTGTCACAGAATAAGGCACAAGTGATTAAATGTTTTGCGTTTTTAATCAATGGCTATAATCTAGTATATTTTATTTATTTTTAAAGAAGTAGAACACAAGAGCCTATGAATGGGAAATGTCTTGAATTCCTCACCAAATAGAGAATAAACACTATAAACCATTCAAATAAAGGAATACTAGCAAGTGATTAATAATGATGCCACATACATGAACTTTTTTTTTTATTGTACTTTAGGTTCTGGGGTACACGTGCAGATATGCAGGATTGTTGCATAGGTACATACATGGCAAGGTGGTTTGCTGCCTTCATCCCCCCCATCACCCACATCTGGTGTTTCTCCCCTCTTTATCTCTCTCCACCCTCCCCACTCCCGGTGACCCTCCCCTAGCACCCTCCAACTGTTCACAGTGTGTGTGATGCTCCCCTCCCTGTGTCCACGTGTTCTAATTGCTCAACACCTGCCTATGAGTGAGAACATGCAGTGTTTGGTTTTCTGTTCTTGTGTCAGTTTGCTGAGAATGATGGTTTCCAGATTCATCCATGTCCCTACAAAGGACATGTACTCATCATTTTTTATGGGTATGTAGTATTCCATGGTGTATATGTGCCACATTTCCTTTATCCAGTCTATCAGTGATGGACATTTGGGTTGGTTCCAGATCTTTGCTATTGTAAATAGTGCTGCAATGAACATACATGTGCATTTGTCTTTATAATAGAACAATTTATAATTCTTTGGTTATATACCCAGTAATGGGATTGCTGAGTCAAATGGAATTTCTATTTCTATGTCCTTGAGGAATCGCCACACTGTCTTCCACAATGGTGGCACTAATTTGCACTCCCACCAACAGTGTAAAAGTGTTCCTGTTTCTCCATATCCTCTCCAAAATCTGTTTTCTCCAGATTTTTTAATGATCACCATTCTAACTGGCATGAGATGGTATCTCAGTGTGGTTTTGATTTGCATTTCTCTAATGATCAGTGAATTTTTTCATGTGTTTGTTGGCCTCATAGATGTCTTCTTTTGTAAAGTGTCTGTTCATATCCTTCACCCACTTTTGAATGTGTTTGTTTGTTTTTTTTTTCTTATAAATCTGTTTTAGTTCTCTGTAGATTCTGGGAATTAGCCCTTTGTTAGATTGGATAGATTCTAAAAATTTTTTCCCATTCTGTTGGTTGCTGATTCACTCTAATGATTGTTTCTTAGGCTGCGCAGAGGCTCTTAAATTTAATTAGCTCCCATTTGTCTATTTTGGCTTTTTTTGCCATTGTTTTTGGTGTTCTAGCCATGAAGTCCTTGCCTATGCCTATGTCCTGAATGGTTTTGCCTAGGTTTTCTTCTAGTGTTTTTATGGTGCTAGGTCTTATGTTTAGATTTTTAGTCCATCTGGAGTTAATTTTAGTGTAAGGTGTCAGGAAAGAGTCCAGTTTCTGCTTTCTGCACATTGCTAGCCAGTTTTCCCAAAACCATTTATTAAACAGGGAATTCTTTCCCTATTGCTTGTTTTTGTCAGGTTTGTCAAAGATCAGATGATCGTAGATGTTTGGTGTTGCTTCTGAGGCCTCTGCTCTGTTCCACTGCTCTATGTCTCTGTTTTGGCACCAGTACCATGCTATTTTGATTACTGTGACATTGTAGTATAGTTTGAAATCAGGTAGCATGATGCCTCCAGCTTTGTTCTTTTTGCTTAGGATAGTTTTGCCTATGCAGGCTCTCTTTTGGTTCCATATGAAGTTTGAAGTGGTTTTTTTCAGTTCTGTGAAGAAGGTCATCAGTAGCTTGATGGGGATGGCATTGAATCTATAAATTACTTTGGGTAATATGGTTATTTTCATGATGTTGATTTTTCCCAACCATGAGCATGGAATGTTTTTCCATCTGTTTGTGTCCTCTATTATTTCATTGAGCAGTGGTTTGTAGTTCTCCTTGAAGAGGTCCTTTACATCCTTTGTTAGTTGTACTCCTAAGTATTTTATTCTCTTTGTAGCAATTGTGAATGGGAGTTCACTTTTGATTTGGCTCTCTGTTTATCTGTTATTGGTGTATAGGAACGCCTGTGATTTCTGCACATTGATTTTGTATCCTGAGATTTGCTGAAGTTGCTTATCAGTTTCAGGAGATTTTGGGCTGAGATGATGGGGTCTTCTAAATATACAATCATGTCATCTGCAAATGGAAAAAAATTGGCTTCCTCTTTTCCTAATTGAATACGCTTTATTTCTTTTTCTTGCCTGATTGCTCTGGCTGAGACTTCCAATCCTATACTGAATAGGTGTGGTGAGAGAGGGCATCCTTGTCTTTTGCCAGATTTCAAAGGAAATGCTTCCTGTTTTTGCCCATTCAATATGATACTGGCTGTGGGTTTGTCTTAAGTAGTTTTTATTATTTTGTGATACGTACCATCAATACCTAGTTTATTGAGAATTTTTAGCATAAAGGGCTGTTGAATTTAGTTGAAGGCCTTCTCTGCATCTATTGAGATAATCGTGGTTTTTGTCTTTGGTTCTGTTTATGTGATGGATTACATTGATAGACTTGCATATGTTGAACAAGCCTCCCATCCCCGGGATGAAGTCCACTTGATCATATTGAATAAGCTTTTTGATTTGCTGTTGCATTCTGTTTGCCAGTATTTTATTGTAGATTTTTGTGTGGATGTTCGTCATGGATATTGGCCTGAAGTTTTGTTTAGTTGCGCCTCTGTCTGATCTTGGTATTAGGATGATGTTGGTTTCATAAAATAAGTTGGGGAGGATTCCCTCTTTTTGTATTATTGGAATAATTTCAGAAGCAATGGTACCAGCTCCTCTTTGTATGTCTGATAGAATTTGGCTGTGAACCTATCAAGACCTGGGCTTTTTTTAGTTGGTAGGCTATTAATTGCTGCTTCACTGTCAGCCTTTGTTATTCTTCTATCCAGGGATTCACCTTCTTCCTGGTTTAGTCTTGGGAGAGTGCAAGCGCCCAGGAATGTATCAATTTCTTCCAGATTTACTAGTTTGTGTGCATAGAGTTGTTTGTAGTAATCTCTGATGGTAGTTTGTATGCCTGTGGAATCGGTGGTGATGTCCCCTTTACTGTTTTTTATCGCATTGATTTGATTCTTCTCTCTTTTCTATTAGTCTGGCTAGCAGTCTATCTATATTGTTGACCTGTTCAAAAAACCAGCTCGTAGATTTGTTGACTTTTTGAAGGTTCTTTTTCTGTCTCTTATCTCCTTCGGTTCTGCTCTGATCTTAGTTATTTTTTGTCTTCTGCTAGCTTTTCAGTTTTTTTTTGATCTTGCTCCTCTAACTCTTTCCATTTTGATGATAGGATATTGATTTTAGACCTTTCCTTACTGCTCATGTGGGCATTATTGCTATGAATTTCGCTTTAGACACTGCTTTAAATATGTCCCAAAGATTCTGGTATGTTGTGTCTTTGTTCGCGTTGGTTTTGAAAAACATCGTTATTTCTGCCTTCATTTCATTGTTTTCCAGTCTACATTCAGGAGCCAGTTTTTCATTTTGCATGAAGTTATGCAGTTCTAGTTTTTTAATCCTGAGTTCTGATTAGATTGCACTGTGGTCTGAGAGACTGTTTGCTATGATTTATTTTCTTTTGCATTTGCTGAGAGGTGATTTACTTCCAATTATGTGGTCAATTTTAGAGTAAGCACGTTGTGATGCTGAGAAGAAGTTATATTCTATGGATTTGGGGTTAAGAGCTCTGTAAATGTCTATTAAGTTTGTTTGGTCCAGATCTTCATTCAAGTCCTGGATTTCCTTGTTGATTTTCTATCTTATTGATCTGTCTAATATAGACAGTGGAGTCTTAAAGTCTCCCACTATTATTGTGGGGGAGTCTAAGTCTCTTTGTAGGTCATTAAGGACTTGTTTTATGTATCTGGGTGCTCCTGTGTTGGGTGCATATATATTTAGAATAGTTAGCTCTTCTTGTTGTATTGATCCTTTTACTATTATGTAATGCTCTTCTTTGTCTCTTTTGATTTTAGTTTGTTTAAGGTCTGTTTTATCAGAGAGTAGGATTACCACCCCTGCTTTTTTCTGCTCTCCATTTGCTTCCATCCCTTTATTTTAAGTCTGTGTGTTCCTTTGCAAGTGAGATGGGTCTCTTGAATACAGCACATTGATGGTTCTTGGCTTTTTATTCAATTTTCCAGTCTGTGTCTTTTGATTGGGGCATTTAGTCCGTTTACATTTAATGTTAATATTGGTGTGTGTGAATTTGTTCCTGCCATTTTTTTTACTGGTTGGTTGCTTTGCCCTTTGGTTGGCATAATTTCTTCATTGTGTCTTCAGTCTTTACCATTTGGTTCTTTTTTGCAGTGGCTGGTACTGGTTTTTCCTTTCTGTATTTAGTGATTCCTTCAGAAGCTCTTGTAGTGAGAAAATCTCTCAGCAATTGCTTGTCTGTAAAGGGTTTCATTTCTCCATCACTTATGAATCTTAGTTTGGTTGGATATGAAATTCTGTGTAGAAAGTTCTTTTCTTTAAGGATGTTGAATATTGACCCCCACTCTCTTCCGAGAGATCCACTGTGAGTCTGATGTGCTTCCCTTTGTGGGTGACCCGACCTTTCTTTCTGTCTGCCCTTAGTATTTTTTCCCTTTGTTCCAACCCCATTGAACCTGACAATTATGTGCCCTCGGGTTACTCTTCTAGAAGAGTATCTTTGTGGTGTTCCCTGCATTTCCTGTATTTGAACATTGGTCTGCCTTGCTAGGTTGGGGAAGTTATCCTGGATAATATCCTGAAGAGTGTTTTCCAGCTTGGATTTGTTCTCTCCATCATCTTCCAGTACACTGATGAGGCATAGATTAGGTTTTTTCACATAATCCCATATTTCTTTAAGGCTTTGTTCATTTCTTTTCACTCTTTGTTTTCTTTTCTTGCCTTATTATTTCATTTCATTAATTTGATCTTCAATCTCTGATATCCTCTCTTCTGTTTGATCTATTCAGCTATTGAAACTTGTGTATGCTTCATGAAGTTCTTGTTCCGTGTTTTTCAGCTCCAGCAAGTCATTTATGTTCTTCTCTAAGCTGGTTATTCTCGTTAGCATTTAATCTAACCTTGTTTCAAGGCTTTCAGTTTCTTTGCATTGGGATAGAACATGTTCCCTTAACTCAGAGAAGTTTGTTATTACCCACCTTCTGAAGCCTACTTTTGTCAATTCATCAAATTTGTTCTGCATCCAGCTTTGTTCCCTTGCTGGTGAGGAGTTGTGATCTCATGGTTGGGGAGAGACCTTCTGGTTTTTGATGGTTTCATTCTTCTTGTGCTGATTTCTTCCCATCTCTTGGATTTATATAGCTTTGATCTCTGGTAGCTGCTTGGGGAGGTGGCCTTTTTTTTTTGTCTGCCTGCAGAGGTGCTGCTGGGCTGCCCCAGATTCAGTGGAGCTTCTGTGTCTTTTATTTACTCAGAAAAATTAGGCTGGCTTTTGGTAATGGTGGCTTCTCTACCCCCTGCAGAGCACGATTGTTCCTGGTCACTTTCTAACTGATGTTCTGGGTGCATAACTCTGCAGTGAGAGCTTTTTAGGCTGCTGGGCTTTTGCACAGGACAGTGGAGGGGTGGGGACTGTCCTGCCATTTGGGCTGTTTCCCTGCATTGTTTCTCTTCTTACTGGGGGGTGGGTAGCTCTGTTGGCTTTTGGGCTTTCTCCGCATCAGCCAGTGCTTCCACCTAGATCTATGCTGACAGCCCTCATGCTGACTGAAGTTGCTGTTCTGTCCTGTTCAGGCAGCTCACTAAGCCTTTTCAGCCCGGCTAAGATGATCTGTTCTGTGGGTTGTAGAGGGTTTGGGTGGAGTGCTGTATCTGAACTGAAGTCCCAGAGTGGAAGATACCCTGGTCCTCCGATCAGTTGCATGCACCACCTGGGTGGGGCAGTACCCCACCTTGCCTCAACTTGCCCTATTTGGTTTATACCCACTGTCCAACCAGACCCACAAAATCAACCTGGTACCTCGTTTGAAATTGTGGAGACCACTCAGCTTCTGTGTCTCTCTTGCTGGGAGCTGCTTTATGGAGCTGCCTCTTATTCAGCCATCTTGGGATTCCCCCATATATAAACATTTTTAAGATTACTCAAAATATGTTAAAAGCAAAAAAAAATAAACTCTTGTTACTCATGTGCTAAAGTATGTATGTATCTATATATATGTACATATATTATAAAATATGTGTGTGCATATATACATACTTATACATAGTTTCACGTGTGTGTACATTTATATAAACTCATATGCTCCCAACCCTCAGAAACTATATAAGATAAATGTTTGTTGTGTTAAGCTACTAAATTATTAGCAAACTTTTTGAGCAAAACTAGACAAGTAACACAAACGTATAACACAAACATAGCCTTGCAAAATCCCACAGGCATACTTCAGAGATACCACAGGTGCAGTTCCAGACCACTGCAATAGAGTGAAAATCACAATAAAGAGTCATATTCATATTTTGGCTTTCCAGTGCCTATAAAAGTTATATTTATGCTATACTGTAATCTATTAAGTGTACAAAAGCATTATGTCTTAAAAAAAGCAATGTTAGTAGTTTAATTATAAAATATTTTACAACTAAAAAAGTACTAATGATCAGAAACACAAAGTGAGCACATATTCTTGGAAGAAATGGCACTAATGGACTTACTAGACACTGAGTCACCACAAATCCTCAATTTGTAAAAACCACAATATCTTCAAAGCACAATAAAATGAAGCACAATGTAACAAAATAAATATTTCTCCAGAGTTGATCCTGAGACAAGGATTTAAGTATATGTGATTAAATTCATGTGATGGATTGAATGGTGTATTACTTGTCTATTTTTGCATGATAAGTTTTCTCATAGGTTAGTAGCTTAAAACGACAAACATTTATCTCACAGTTTCTGAGGGTTGGGAGTACAGAAATGGCTTAATTGATAGTTCTTCAAAGTCTTTTCTGAAGCTGCATTCAGGTTGTCAACCACCATCTGAAGGTTTAACTGGGAAAGAGCTCTCTTACATGACTCTCGGCTGGAGGGCTTAGTTTGTTGCTGGCTATTAGTGGCACATACATCATTTCTGCCACATTCTCTTTATCAGAGCTGTGTGAGTAATTCCAGTTCATACTCAAGGGGAAGGGAATTAGCTCCACCTCTTGAAAGAAGTATTAAAATCTTCGTAGATTTATTTTTTAGAAACCACCACATTAATTTAATCTCAGGAGGAACTAGCAGAGGAATAGGGATATTAGACATGGAATGAAAGAGTTCAAAACAGGGTGTGCTAATGTGCAGACTAATAATTGCTGTGAGCCCCTGGACTTAGTTTCCCCTGAAATCCTCTGGGAGAAGCTTTGGAATATGCTCATGTTAGATTGAGTACTCTGCGAAGCAGAATAAACATCCAATACATTTATTAGAGAAAATGTCTGTTAAGGATAAATGGAAGAAAGAAAGAGTAGTCAGAGAGAGCATTTAGAATGCAGTGCAGGTCTACCACTTGCAGAAGGAGGATTTGACAGGGAGAGTCTCAAACATCAGTATAGTTCTAAGAGTTTTAGCCCATTCATATTAGAGGAATCCCAGATCCAGCAAGAATGGGCTGGCATTAGTAACTCACCCTCTCAGTCATACACTGAGAGTAGCTCTGAGGAAGTATGCCTGCTGCAGAAATGTAATGGTGGATTCAGAAAGGTGGCAGCTAGCACAGTAAACAACTATGCTCCTTGCAGAGTAAGATCTGAGCATAGATTCACAGATTTTACATTTCACCCATTGCATTGCACAAATCTGATTCTCAATGCAAGTTTAAGGAGTGGCTTCGCAATGTTTCCCATAACCCTCCCTTCTTTAAAAGAAGCTTAAAATTGAGAGACTGATAACACCAGCTACACCATCTACTGCTGTAGTTGGTTTTGGGGTCACAAATCATACTCATCCTTTTTCTTCTACTCTATCCATTATAAAAAGCCCCTAACCTTCAGCTGTTACTTTCATAAATTTTGGTGCCTAATCATGTGCTGTTATCTAAACCTTCATTCCTGAGGGCCTAAGCCCTTGGAAAGCATGTGCTTCTCAGGCTCTAATTGTTTTAAATGTCCATTCAGTTACAATGAAGATGAGGGTACTTAGAGAGATCCACATGGGTAAACCAGGTTCCATATATTTGTCTACTTGCACCAACTGTGTAAATGTAGTCTTTCCACCTCCTGCTTATGAACATCAATTACTCTGGCCAGGATGGTGACTCCATTCTTCATCTGGAGTCCAACGTATCCTGGTAGCAGCTGTAGCTCGTATTTTCATGGTATCCTTGCTATGCCCATTGCCACCATTCTGACCATTAGGTTATTTGTTGACCAGTTCCCAAATTTCATTTTACCTTTGTTTTCTTCTACTAATCCTGGCACTACTTCTGTTAGTTTGGATTTTTTTGAAAAGCAGACAAAATAGAATTAGGTATACAAGAGATTTATCTGGGAAACACATGTGAAGCGTAAAGAGGAAGGAAAAAATTAGAAGGAAGACTCCTCAGATTATGGTACAGATCTGAACTCTGTGAAAAGAGGGGAAGAAAAGATGATTGGTTAAGTAGAAACTCCACAAGCGTTGTCAGGCCAACGGGGAATGCTGCAGCCTTAGTTTCTCTTTAGAAGAGTTCCACATCTAATAAGAATAAACCACCACACAATGTCTTAAAGTCATTACATCTGTGTTTCAAGAAGCTGAGCTTTTTATCTTTTAATTCTCATTGTTAGACCAAAAATTGTTTACTGGGGCATTGACTCAGAAACACTTCAGCTGAAATAATGTTCTCAAGAACCACATCATAGATGCTTTTAAGAGAGTAACATGGGCATGTGCCAATGAGGGTCTAGGGGATATTTGTGCAGCACCAACAGGAATTCCTACAAATGTGTTACTATTCACATATATATTTTGAAAAATAAAATCTAAAAACTGTAAATAGAAGTGGTAGCACTGATGATATTTGAGTGATTATATTTAAAGCTCGAGAAATTAATTTTACTTATGATTAAAATGCTATATAGCAAAATGAAAATGCTTATGTAATTCATGGGAGCCAGAAGAATACAAAAAGCATGGATTACATAAATGTAACATATGTTTAAGCAAACACACAGGGAAAACACATAAAAGTGATAGTTTTATTGTATGATTATGGTTATTTTTCCCTTTTTGTTATCACAAACAGAAAATGTATTGGCACAGGTGAACAAAGAAAGAATCTCTTACAAGTTCTCATTATTACTTTACCTTTTACCTCAATTAGCTTGAAAGTTGAAACTAGATTTGGCCAATAAAAACTTTAAAAATGAATTTGTTTTGAATTGTAGTACCCAAATATCAACCCCGTATTCACATTTGGAGAAAATCATAACAAAAAATTTGGTGAAAAATATTAATGCGATGTTACTATAAACTGCAACTGAATTAGCATTTCAATAAACACAGAAGGAAAAGACCAATGCAGAGTGCCACAGAGATGGCCCGGCTGCCAAACCTCAGAAAGTCATTATCATACATCTCTGTAGGAAAGTCTTGTAGTTATGGTCCTTTCTTCTCTCCTGCAAGGCTGTTCTTTTCTGTTGGCAAGAAGGAGCTGGTAGAGGGATTCTGCTTCAGGAGGCAAAAGTAACAAAAGAAAATGAAAATCATCTCAGATTTAGATAGAAGTCAATTCATATCAAAGGACAAAGACTTGGCTGCCAACCAAAACTAAATCCCTAAAGAAAAATTTTGAACACATTTGACATTTTCTTCACACTTTAATTTGTTTGGGGTTCTGTTTAAATTAGCTAGATTTTGAATACCCTTCTTTGAGCTCTAGCTCTTTTGCATTTGGTCCTAACCTTAGTTCACTTTCAATCTGACTCTACCCTTCTATGACCATTAACCCTGAAATTAGCACTGCTTTGGTTTTTTCTTTTTACAGGGGAAAAAATACAAGGACCTGCACTACAACTTCTATTTCATGGTTTTTATTTTTAGAAATCCAATGTGTTTGGATACACACAGACATGAACATGGGGACAATAGACACTGAGGACCCCAAAAGGGGATGAGACGGAAGGGGAAAAGGGCTGAGAACATCCTCTTGGGCGCTCTGTTCACCATGTGGGTAACAGAATCAATAGGAACCCAAAATTCAGTATCACACAATTCACCTATGTAACAAACTTGCACATGTACCCACTGAACCTTAAATTCAATTTGCTTGTTCCTTTTCATAATGTTGTTCTAAATTTCTCATTTTGATATTGCAACCTTATGTCTAAAGAATCTTCCCTTTTGTTTTTATGCTATTTGCTTGATTTTTTTGACTTCGTTTTCTTTTGCTAACATATTTATTCTGATATGTTAGTATAATTTTTTCAGGTAATTTCTTCTGTATTTTGGTCATAGCTGATTTAATATTCCTCTACTGAGTTCTGAGGCTCCCTGGGACTTTCTAAAGATATTCCTAAGAACTCTGAACACTCGACAAGAAAACCTTTGAAAATTATTTTAAGTGCTTTGAATCATCTGGCTGCCTAAGACTAAATATTATTATATTTGAGTTGGTATGTTTGTATAATCCATATTATATTTGAGTGGGTAGGTTTGTATATTATGTTGGCAATAGCAGTACTTTATCACAGGCTAATAAGGAGTCAGGAGGGAAAGTGGGCACAATAACACAATTCACACCGACAAAACAGTAAGCAGTGTCACTGATATACCCATAAAAATCTTAGTACAGCTTGAAATGGAAAATTTTATGACAGTTTGCCTGAAAGATTCTGTGCCTAAGAAACTGGTGTCCACATCATGAAAGGTAATTTTGTCTCAGCAAAACAGCATTATTTGTCAAAGAAAAATTGATGTTGTTAATTTGAATTTTATTGTTTTTATAGTTTATATTTAATTTGTTTGGCTTTATAATTTTGTGAGAGCTATTAGCATAAGGGACTTATATCTCCTTCTATTTTTCTAACATTATAATTTTTTCCTTTGAAAGTGACGTTTATATTTTTCAAGTAAAAGCTCTAGACTAAGATATAGCTATAAGTGAAAGTTTCTGAAAATAAAAAGTGATAAATAAAATAATAAATTCAATAGTGCAGTCGTCCCCAAACTTTTTGTTACCAGGGACCGGTTTTGTGGAGAAGAATTTTTCCACAGACTTGAGTAGGGACAAAAGTTTCAAGATGATTCAAAAGCATTACATTTGTTGTGCACTTTTTTCCTATTATCATTACATTGTAATGTATAACAAAATAATTATGCAACTCACCATAATGTACAATCAATGGGAGCCCTGGGCTTGTTTTTGTGCAACTAGATGGTCCCATCTGGAGGTGATGAGGAACAGTGACAGATTGTCAGCCATTAGATTCTGTTAAGGAACATGCAACCTAGATCCCTCAAATGTGCAGTTCACAGCTGGGTTCCCACTCCTATGAGAATCCAGTGCTGTTGCTGATCTGGCAGGAGGTGGAACTCGGGTGATCTCAGCTCACTGCAGCCTCCCCCTCCAGAGTTCAAGTGTTTCTCCTGCCTCAGCCCTCCAAAGAGCTGGATTTGAGGCACTGCCACCAGCCTGGCCTAATTTTTATATTTTTAGTAGAGATGGGGTTTCACCATGCTGGCCAGGCTGGTCTCAAACTCTACCTCAGGTGATCTGCCCGTCTTAGCCTCCCTAAGTGCTGGTATTACAGGCATGAGCCACCACGCCAGACCAGCTGTTATTAGTAATAATTTAGGTTTACGTTAAAGGCTTCCCTTACTAAAAAGTTGAAACCAGAAAACAAAAGAAGCAATGACCAAGATTCCAAGTCCATGGTATACAATATTGCTAGAATGGTTAATTCAATTTTTTAGATTGTGAAGACAGAATCTTCCATAATCAGAATGTAGTTTGTGGGCCAACCTGATGAACATAAACAAGAAAAATGCCAGATTTCAGTTCTTAATTTTTTTCTAAGATGTGGAAAATATCTGTTCCATTTAGTAAATAGTTGACATCAGGAGATAATGTATCATGATGTTTCTTCTGTTTTTGTATTTTTCTTTAGGTTGGTGAAAGTAACATTGTTTCTTTACATATTTACCATCAGAAATGGTAGAAAGTGGAAGCATAACAGTATTTCAATATCATACTCTCTGTAAGGAAACAGAAAGCAATGGTCAGATTCTGTGACACTGAATTTTCTACTTCAGAAAACTCAGACATTTGCCACTACTATGTGCTACTTCTGAATATGTTCTTGTCTATTTATTAATACCATGAAAGTTACCATGACATCTTTAGCAAAAAGTCACATTTTTGTCTTTTTGGAAAACAATCTACTTTTTAAAGGAAATGTTGGTGCCACCAATATAAATATTCTGCATGTATTCATTTTGTTCTTTCACAGCTTTTTTAAAGGCAGCTATTTGCTGAGTTTATGCCTAAAATTGTTCACATGCCATTTTCCCCCTCTACATTACCACCATGTTTTAAGTCACGTTTGTTCTAAAATAAAATAACAACGGAAAAAATGACTTTTAATACAAAGAGTTGGAATGGATACGAAATGAGACAGATGGAATAAATGAGACTGTTTTTCCATTTCTTTCCCACTACTTCAGGCAGAAGTAAAGCCACCGTGTACTATTTTAAAAGCTATAAAATATCTTTCCCGTAATGAATACTCGATCAACTGGTGATATTTTCAAAACTCCTCTTACATTTAATGTAACTACAGGTATATCCTGTTTCTAGTATTTAATATATAACTAAGATATTTCAACTAACAATCCAGTGCATTTGTGAAAAAGAGATAGGTTGATTATGAAGAAAATCGCTGCAGCAGAAACATACTGAGAAGCTGTCTGACAGAGTCACAAAAGCCTGTGATGCATAAGGACCACAAGAATCCTAAATTCTTTGAGTTACTACTTATAATGTATAATTACTTTAGGAAGTATGATTTACAAAAATCAGTGCAAAGCACGTGATGGGTGTGTGGTCATTTTTTAATATATATCCCCTACTTAGCCACAAACAAAAGTGAGTGGAGTTTGGCAGCTCTATGATTATTTTATAATAGAAGAATCAGTCCTTTAAACCTAATTCATTGTAGATATTAAACATGTATAGTCAAATCATCAGAGGCACAAGCAGTCAGTGATTAAAATGCTTTTATTTTCTCAAGGGTGTCTTCCCTTTAAGGGAACAAAAATAGGAAACACTGCTCATCCCTCTTTGAAAAGACTAACAAAAGAGAGAGAGAGAGAGAGAGAGAGAGAGAGAGAGAGAAAAAGAGGAAAGGAGAGAGGAAGAGAGGGAATAAAAGAGGAAACAAATATTTAAAGACTTTTTTTTTTCCCCCTGAGCCTATAAGTCTTAAATATATTATACAAAAATAAAATACAATTATATTTTTGGAGCCAAGTAAAATAAATATAGATTCCTTTACCCAAGTAAACTTTACCCAATTCAGTCAATATTCAGTCACCAAAATGAATGCTAAAAGCAGTAATATTCAGGAAATTAATAAACAACCTTCTGTCAGTTCTCCTGCATGTGAGAAAACCAATGCCAGTGATATGTCTTTATTTTTCTTTACTACCTCTGGAAAAGCAAACTTTTTTTAAAAAAAAGTTTGCCCTTTGAAAAGCAAGTCCTTTTTAAAAAGAAGCGAACCTTTTAAAATGACAATATAAAAGTAAAAGATGATTATGTTCTATCTTCATCCCAAGTGCTATACGGCATTCTTTTGTTTTTATCTGGAGAGAAAAATCATCTCAAATTTTTATTATATTTAAAGAGTTTAATAGGAAATAAATGAGAATTTTTCTAACACAAATTGTTGCTTTTTCTGGTTTTTACCAGTCTTTACATTAAAGGCCTTTTAGCTCTGAAAGTCTCAATCTATAACAGTACTAATGCAATTTTTATCTACATAATGCATTCTATAATTTGTCCACTGACCCTGTAATTGCACCATTTGATTAGCCAAATGGCCACACAACTTTCAAATTGACAATATAACTTCACTATATGAATCTTAATATTATTCTTGTTTCTTTTGAGCCTACCTACAAAAGGATTTTACTTTACCTATGGCATTCATTATCCATTTAAGAGCCTTTTTTATCTTATCCATTTGTACAAATGATAGAAATTGAATCATTTAGAAAAGTAGAATATTCTTCTTTAACTTAGCAATAAGATGTGTTATTTTTTCTATGTGCCTTTAGAATATAATAAACATTTTATAGTTTTCATATTCAGACATGAGCAAGGTGTTATACCAGTTCAATTTTACTGATAAGAAAACCAAAGTTTAGCGATGACATAATTATTCTTGTTTGCTCATTTCCTGAGATATGGATCTGGGCTTTAAAGCCTGTTTGTCGGCTCTCTGCTTCTCCTGTTCGACAGACAGCCGCACCTTGTCTGCTATCGCCAGCCACATCCCTGAGACACCATGGGGAAGGTGGAGGTCGGAGTCAACAGATTTGGTCGCATTGGGCGCCTGGTCACCAGGGCTGCTTTTACCTCTGGTAAAGTGGATATTGTCGCCATCAATGATCCCTTTATTGACCTCAACTACATGGTCTACATGTTCCAGTATGATTCCACCCATGGCAAACTTCATGGCACTGTCAAGACTGAGAATGGGAAGCTTGTCATCAATGGAAATCCCATCACCATCTTCCAGGAGCGAGATCCCTCCAAAATCAAGTGGGGCGATGCTGGCGCTGAGTATGTGATGGAGTCCACTGGCATCTTCACCACCATGGAGAAGACTGGGGCTCACTTGCAGCGGGGAGCCAAAAGGGTCATTATATCTGCTGCCTCTGCTGATGCCCCCATGTTCGTGATGGGAGTGAACCATGAGAAGTATGACAACAACCTCAAGATTGTCAGCAATGCCTCCTGCACCACCAACTGCTTAGTGCCCCTGGCCAAGGTCATCCATGACAACTTTGGTATCATGGAAGGACTCATGACCAACGTCCACGCCATCACTGCCACCCAGAAGACCGTGGATGGCCCCTCCGGGAAACTGTGGCGTGATGGCCATGGGACTCTCCAGAACATCATCCCTGACTCTACTGGCACTGCCAAGGCTGTGGGCAAGGTCATCCCTGAGCTGAACGGGAAGTTCACTGGCATGGCCTTCCGTGTCCCCACTGCCAACGTGTCAGTGGTGGACCTGACCTGCCGTCTGGAAAAACCTGCCAAATATGATGATATGAAGAAGGTGGTGAAGCAGGCGTCGGAGGGCCCCCTCAAGGGCATCCTGGGCTACACTGAGCACCAGGTGGTATCCTCTGACTTCAACAGTGACACCCATCCTTCCACCTTCAATGCTGGGGCTGGCATTGCCCTCAACGACCACTTCGTCAAGCTCATTTCCTGATATGACAATGAATTTGGCTACAGCAACAGGGTGGTTGACCTCATGTCCCACATGGCCTCCAAGGAATAAGACCCCTGGACCCCCAGCCCCAGCGAGAGCATGAGAGGAAGAGAGGCCCTCACTGCTGGGGAGTCCCTGCCACACTGAATTCCCCACCACACTGAATTGCCCCTCCTCACAGTTTCCATGCAGACCCCTTGAAGAGGGGGGGGCCTAGGGAGCCCCACCTTGTCGTGTACCATCAATGA
This sequence comes from Saimiri boliviensis, assembly GCF_048565385.1. NCBI lineage: Eukaryota > Metazoa > Chordata > Mammalia > Primates > Cebidae > Saimiri > Saimiri boliviensis. The sequence continues at coordinate 224,675,580 of NC_133449.1, forward strand.
AGTCCCCTGTGCTCAGCCAAAAAAAAAAAAATCCTGTTTGTCTAAGGATATAAGCTCATAACACTATGCCTATTTCATCCTGTAGTACTTAGACTTATGGATTGGATCTAGGTCGTCATGTGTGGAATGTAGGGATCAAGTCTTTTTCTATTTGTACACTTTCAATGGTACTCTACATATGATGTGCAATAGCATTTAAATGAGTAAATAATTAAATGAGTAATTCTAATGAACATACTTTCCGGTTAGCAGCAGCATGGTTGCTACTCTCAAATGTCTTCAGAAAGTTGCCCTTTTAGATTTTTACTGGGCATGTTTTCACAGGGCCCTGTTTCTTAGAGTGTATGTCACTTGCATAGAAAACTTATTTAAACACAAGCTTCACAAATAAACATGTAAACCCGAACGACAGCAGCAAATAACTCAGAGCAATACTTGCTCTGTCGCCTCTTTTAACCTACAGAATAATAACAGATTTTTATTTTATACTTCATTGTATAAAGTTGTACTATAATTTAGATGATCTTAAAAATATTAAAAGCCATATTTTTATAAACTAAGTGTTTATACATAGTCATAAGGGGTTAATTGAGCATAGAAAGCACACACTTGAGACTCCAAATTGAATAATTTGATTTGTAAACAGGTACTTAGTGTACAAGAAGCCATTACACATGCAATTATCTGACTTCAATTAATTGTGTGCATCTCTAAGGAGCGACTTAAGAATGCTTGTTTCAATTTCACTGGCTTTAAGGCCTGATAGCTATAAACATTTATTTTACTTATGCTATAGCTTTCAACTTTGGGAAAGACATTGCTAACAGCAATTATTATGCTCCTGTGAGGAAACATTGGGACTGCAGTAATCACATCCCAGGTCTAAGCCCTTTTCTATTCAGCCCCCTCTCTCCTCACACACAAACACACATGGCCAGAAACAAAATCAAGTTCAGGCTTCTAAAAGATGAAAAACCCTGTATTATAAAATCTTTGTTTGGAAATTAGAAATCACTCTCAATTCAGTAGCTCTTTATACTCTGTGCATCCCCCATCCACCTGTAGCGTGTCAGAAGCCTCATTTAGATTACCTGGTCACCTACGCTATTATTCTTGTAATGACCAGGAGATCCATTTCGCCAATGCTAAAGCAAAGAGACGACACACTATAGCCCTTAGAGGATGGCGTCAAACTATCATTCTACAGATACCTTTTCCCTGTCTCTTCAGTCATGAAGGACCATTGCTACTAGAAGACACCTTCACTGGGCTTTCCATTTGCTTGGAAATTTAGTTCTACCAACATGTGATTGATCTTATTCCTCCTACTATTCCCCTTGTTTCCTTCTATATCTACTGCCTCCTCATTTTTCTTCTTTTCTTTCTAATAACCTCAGAAACATAGAAACTATAACTCTAAAACAAGTAGGAGAAAAGACCGTGAACTCCTAAGCAGAGACCCAATCTTCCCTATTGTTCACCTCCAAGCCTTTAAAGGAGTGATTGGGATGGTCACAAAATCTATCAGTCATTGCTAGATGAGCAATTTTTTTCACTGAAACATCAAAATGATAATGCTATTCTGGAAATCCTTCTGGGAACTGCCAGTCTGAATGTGCTGCATTTCAATCTGCTCTTTTATTTTCCTGTACTTTCACCTATTATATACAACACAATAGGTGAGATTCACTTGTGACATTGGATTACAATAAAATATTCATCGTCTATCTCTACCACATATCGAGGACAGGAATTGCTATAAGACTACGAAACAACATGCAGAAAAGTCTGTGGAACCCTCAGAGATGGTTTGTTGGGATCATCTCACTTTGGACTCTAGAAACAGACCATGAGACAAGGAGTTGAGCACAAGCTGTCTATTTGGGAAGATCAAAGAATAAAAGTATGGAAATGTCCAGGGAAAACAAGGTAAGGAAAACCGCCACTACAGATGTCCTATCAAACCAGCTGATACCGGGAGTGACTGTGAGAAAATTCTGGGAAACAGAACCACAGTTAGCTCAGAATTATTCCACCTTAATGGTAAGGAACTGAGGTGTTTATCAACTCTAAGTAGTTATTTGTTGGATGGTGTTAAGTCCTCTGCACAGTTGGCATCATCCTAGTGGGTTTCTGGTTTGGGGGGAGAAGAGTCTTGAGGCACAAAGATGCAGATACCGCAGGTGAAAAATGGGAAGTCAGCCAGAGCTTTTACCCAAGAAAGTTTAAACAAGCTTCAGAGAGTGAGTGGAGACACACTGAGGGGCACTGACAACATTTGCTGCAAGAAATAGCAGAAACTACTGTGGACCAAGAGAAGTTTGAGATTCTATTAGACATCTGAGAGGAGAGGTTGGTAAAGAGTCTTGATTTCATGGGTGAGTGCTAACACAGAAGTGAAGGCTTTGCCAGCATGACACAGAGTGAGGCAATTTTAACCCAATGGGTAGACAAAAAAGAGAATTGAGAAAAGTACATAGCTTGCTTATGAGGTACCTGAATTTGAACCATAATGTATCATGCTTAACACTAGCAAAGCATTGCACATTTACAAAAATAAATAATATTGAAATATTACTTTGTGCAGTAATATCAAAAGGCCAAAATCTGTCATCTTTATTTAGGATTCAATATTACAGCCATTAGTTCTGTCTCAACTGTCAAACTTTAAAACTGCAGCCTATATTCTCAAAAGGATTTTATTAAGGATTTGTTTATTATTTTATTAGAAAGCCAATTGTTTAAAAATGGATTAATTGCAATTATTCGAGTCAAGTTAAATATAAAGCCCTATCACCAATACTCACAAAAGAAGTCTGAAGCATTATATGGATGATACTAATTAACTGTGAATCTTCCTGCATGAGCTCAGACGCCTTAATCTCCATATAGTTTGCAGTGTTCACAGAGTTATTTCATAAACACCATCAAAGTAAGCATATTGCTTTTAAAGGTCAATATTATTGCAATATTGCTTTTAAAGGTAAAAATTATCCCTACTTAACAACTTAATTTGCATTATTAAAATAGTGATTTTGAAGGTTAAAATTATTTCTAATGTTGTATGGAAAACAAAAACTTTCCTAGGATCAGACTTAAATTTCTAGAACTGGACATTCGCTGATACTTAAAGCTCAACATTCTTAAATAGAAACCCTGTCTACCTGATAGAAACCTGTTTTTCCTTGTAGATTACATATTTATATCACACCTATTATGCTCCATTCAATCTCCCGAGCAAGAATAGTAGAAGTCATGCTTCCTCTCTTTTTTTATTTTTTCTCACTCAGTAAATGGCACAATCATCTATCAAATTACTATCATCAAAAGTCTAGGAGTTCTCACAATTTGCTCTCATACAGTTCATCAGTATCCCCTGTCAACTTGACCTCCAAAGCATATCCCAGTCTAAAGCCAGGACTGTTCTTTCCATAGTCACTGCTATAAGCCTTGTTAAATAACCATCATCCTGGATAGAGTATTGTAATAGCCTCCTAATTCGTCTCACTACTCCCACCTCTCCTCCTACAGTCTATTTTCTATACAATATCAGAGTATTATTTTTTGTTGATGTTTTGGAGATTTTTCCCCTTTATTTGTAGACAGAGACATAGCGGTGTTTTTAAAAATGGAAATCAGTTTATGTTATACTTCTCTATTATAACTTTCAAATGGTTTTTCATCACACTAGAATAAAATCCAAACATCCTAGCCCAGTTTACAACGATTCATGTAATCTGGCCCCTGACTACCTCGCCGACATTCTTGCATTATATTATACCACTGGACTCTCTCCTGCTGTGCTCAGATACACTGGGCTTTTTATTACATTTTTTCGCTCATTTAATACATTTCCAATTTTTGGTAAAATGTCTTAAGGAATGAGGAAGACTTAACAAGGTAAAGTGTAGGAATGCACAAATATAAAAGCAGTCAATCGATGTGGTCTCTATGAGGAAAGCTAAGGTGTATGCTAGGAAGCTCCAGTAGTTTAATGGTGCTGCAGCATAAATAAGGAATGGTAAGAGACAAGTCTGGAAAGGTAAAAGGAGTACAATAAAATCCTTTCAGGCTTTCCTAAAGACTTTAGATTTTTTGTTTGGGTAGGATACATGATCAAGACTCCTTGTATAGTCTAATAAAAGATTGTATATATTTTCAAAGAGTGACAAAAATCACTAGGAAGCATTTTAATAACATCTGCATACAATTTCAGGGAGTGTCCTAACTCACAAAACACCATTCTTAGACAAGGTTAAAATTTTTGCTAGACAAGAAAACAACCCAATTTTAAAAAGGGCAAAGAACCTGCATAGATGTTTCTCGAAAGAAACTACACAAACAGCCATCAGATACATTAAAAAATGTTCAGCATCACTAATAATTAGGAAAATACAAATTAAAGCCACCATGAGATGTTACCTCACATCTGCCAGAATGGCTGTTATCAGAAAGATGAAATCTATGTGTTGGTCAGGATGTGAAGGAAAGGGAACTCTTACACACTGTTGGAAGGAATGTAAATTAATACAGCCATTGTGGAAAACAGTAGGGAGGCTGCTTTAAACACTAAAAATAGTGTTACCATATGATCTAGCAATCTTACTTCTAGGAACATATCCAGAGGATTTGAAATCAGTATGCTGAAGAGCTATCTGCACTCTCATGGTCGCTGAAGCACTATTCACAATAGCCAAGTTTGGGAGTCAATGTAAGTGTCCATCAACAAAGAAAGGATGAAGAAAAGATTTTAAATGTACACACAATGGAATATTATTCAGCCTTAAATAGAAAATTTTGCCATTTGTGCCAACACGAATGAACTTGGATGTTATTATGCTAAGTGAAATAAGCCAGGCACAGAAAGACAAATACCACATGTACTTGTGTATATGTAGAATCTAAAAATATCAAGCACATAGAAGCAGAGACCAGAATGGAGGTTACCAGAGCCTGGGGGCTGGGAAAAACTGAGAGGTAATAGTCAAAGGGAATAATGCTTCAGACGGGAGGAATAAATAATACATATTTGAGGTGATGTATATATAAATTTGCTTGATCATTCCATATTATATACATACATCAGATCATCAGTCTGAACCCTATAAATGTATACATTTAAAATTATCAATTTCCAATTCTATATATTTTAAATAACAAAAATAATTTTTAAATTCTTTTCAGTTATTGAATAATATTAATTAGTGTGGCATTTTAAATGATGTATAATAGTAAAATCTGGCAATAAAATGGATATGAGAAATGCAATATTGAAGAAGGGAAGAATGCTTAGAAAATTATTCAGTAAACTAAGAAATGGTGGATTTTATAAACATGTTATTTATCAGATAATGTCCAAAGGAAATAATAATTTATTGTATATGGGTAAGCAATAAAAAGAGTAGTAAATTTTTATACTCAGATTTCTGCCCTAGGTTAATCATAAACCCCATGCCATTTTAAACTCTGTCACTTTACTATTAATGACTTAAATTTTTTACCACTCCAAGTATGTCCACAAATGACAAAGAAAATGCCATAGCTTTGATTTTGTTTTTAAAAGTGTATTTTAGCAAGTAGGAAATTTTTTTTAGCAAGAAAAATATTTAAAAAGTAGAATATATAGAATCTGTAAATAATGAGGATCGATTAGATCCTTTTAAAAGATTTTTTGACAATCAAATTAAACATTTGAAGCATAGCTTCAAAAACATATGTAATTTAGATTTTTGAAAAAGTTTTTCTTGGAAATATTCATTAATTCAAATTGAATCTTAGATTTATAATACCTATATATTAATGTAAAAACACGAATGTAAAATAGTTTAAGCAAATTAACAAAATAATTTTTAGGATAACATATTGCTATGGCTTTCATGTGTCCTACAAAAAGCTTGTGTTGGAAAATTAATCCCCAATGCAACAGTATTAGGAAGAGAAACCCTTATAAGATGTGTTTATGTCATGAGCGCTCCACCATCATGAAAGGATCAATGACAGTTACGAAAAGGGCTTGAAGCTATGAGTTCTATCTTTATCTTTCTCTTTGCCACTCTGTTATGGAATAACAAAGCAAGAAGGCTCTCACCAGATGCCAACCCCTTGATCTTGGGCTTTTCAGCCCCAGAACTGCAAGCCAGTAAGTCTCTGTTCATTATGAATTCCCCATTCTTAGATGTTCTACTATAGCAGCACAAAATGGACTGAGACACATAAAATTCCCAGCGCTTTAGCAATAGGCTCCAGGTAAATGAGATTATTGTGGCCCTTACAGTAGTAAAGCTATCAAACACATAGCAATGCTAAATGCATTAAAAAAAAAAAAAAAAAAAAAAAAAAAAAAAAAAAAAAAAGCTTAGAGAAGAGTACAGTGTTTTAAAACAGAAATAAAAATTAACTTGTTGAGAAAATTAAAATGCAACATCTTTGCTGACTGATGTGCTTAAGTTTTGCAGTGCTTATAACAATCTGAATTAATTTTTAAAACTCTTGCAGCCGGGCACTGTGGCTTATGCCTGTAATCCCAGCACTTTCAGAGGCCGAGGCGGGTGGATCATGAGGTCAACAGATCGAGACCATCCTGGTCAACATGGTGAAACCCCATCTCTACTAAAAATACAAAAAGTTAGCTGGGCGTGGTGGCGGGTGCCTGTAATCCCAGCTACTCAGGAGGCTGAGGCAAGAGAATTGCCTGAACCCAGGAGGCGGAGGTTGCAGTGAGCCGAGATCGCGCCATTGCACTCCAGCCTGGGTAACAAGAGTGAAACTCTGTCTCAAAAAAAAAAAAAAAAAAAAAAAAAAAAAAAAAAAAAAAAAAAAAACCTTTTGCATTTTACTTAACTTCAAAAGTTAGAAATTAAAGTATAATGTTTACCTTTACCTGGAACTCTGTACTCCTATTTCTCTGAGCAGAAGAGGAGCTGAGGAAGACCTTGCAAAACCACCAAAACACTTTGGAGATATGTCCTTGGATAACGACTATATATTGGTACTGACTTCTGCCCAGAATCTAGGAAATAATGACATCATAGTAACTAATTTTATTACACTATCTGTTCCTTATCTATAAAATTCCTTACAAAGAAATATGTCATTTGATGTTTGCAATAATTTATAAATTACACAGGCTAGTAATACCCTCAAAAAAACACAAGGTTTAAATTTTTGACTTGACCAAGATAAAATTTGTGCATATTGAGATTTTTATTACTTGTAGAGCAAGAGATTTGCCATGTGACTTGTATGCAGATGAAAGGCTTATTGTAGTAGGAACTATATTTGCACCTTTTGCAATCAGACAAGAGCTATGATTAGCTGTCACGAATGCTCTCTAGGATCACTATATAAAGGTTCCCTGAAGTGGGAAGGGAAGAATCACAGTACAAGCTAGAGAGAAAGAAATATAAAACAGCCTATGAATGAGAAGTAAGAAATGAATATAGAGGCATATGTTCTTTAGAAACAAAGAAAAAAATTAAAAAAAATTAAAAAAACAGAGTGAGTGGGTGAGTAGAAAAAACCAACTCAGTTTCACCCACTATCCTCTTACAACATGTTTTTGACACCAACTATGTTGGATTTCTCCCCAGCAGCAAACAAGCAATGAATTCTGCAGAGGAATCAGCAGCTGGGCATCCTGCAATTCAATTCTGACACAGATTGCACGAGATGAAGGCTCAGCCCCAATACAGTGTCCTCCTCTTCCAGTGCCAGTCACAAGCCTCGGGTTCCTTTACCTGTGCTTCTGATGATAAGCTATAAAGCAGGGTCCCCACAACTCCCTCTTCAGATTCAAATAACATGCTACAGTAGCAAACAGAATTCAAGAAAACACATTCACCAGTTTCTTAAAAAGGAAATGACAACAAATACAGATGAAGAGATGCATAGGGTGAGGTGTGAGGGAAGGGGTGCAGAGTTTCCATGTCCTCCCCATTCAAGCTACCTTTCAGGGACCTCCATTGTTCAGTTATCCAGAAACTCATCCAAACTCTGTCCTTGGGCTTTTATGAAGGCTTCATTATGTAAGCATGATTGATTAAATCACAGGTCACTGGTGATCAACTTAACCTTCAGCCTTTCTCCCCTCCTGGGAGGTTAGGAGTTGGGCCTAAAAGCCCTAAACCTCTAGTCCTACCTTACTCTTTCTGGTGATCGATAACCAGCCCCATCCCAAAGTTACCTAGGGGCTGCCAGCCATCAGTCGACTTATTAGCATACAAAAGACACTTAGTACTTTGAAGATTCCAAGGATTTTAGGAGTTACATGCCAGGAAACAGGCAGGAAGACCAACTATGCATTTCACAGTATCACAGTGTGTTATAAACTTGTACACGGTAATAAACAATACAGTTTAATAAAACCATAAATAAAAGCAGCATGACCTGTAGATGCAGTTTTCTCTGCCTTAGAATTCATTACCTATTCTGATGAAATACAGCTCACTTCCTTTTAATTGAATGAACCTTCCTAGTTGGAAACACTTCTGTGACAGTTCTTCTTTTGACACCCCAACATCCTTTTGAGTTAACCTAAAGATGTGTCCTGAAAAGAAGACGCAATGAGGCAAGGACAATAAATGATTTAGGAACGTGTAGTAATAAGGAAACAGGTTAAAAAAAAAAAAAACTAACTGTTCAAATGTATTAACACCTATTGGACTGGGGGAAAAAGTGTGCGTGTGGGTGTTTGTGTGCATGCATATATTTATTTATTTAATAAATACATATTAAATAAATAAATATATTTTAATACAATTTAGAAAGGAATGTATTTATAACACATTCTACCTATTTTATTACCTTGAGGGGTAAACAGAGCTTCAACTTAAAAAGATGTTTGAGACCAGTGAAATACTTTAGTTCATATATCATCTATTTCTTTCTCTTATAACATTTATTGACATATTGACATAATTGCATGGCACATTTCAATAAATGGTTTTCACAGTATAGTTTAATTGATATGGAAATTAAGAGCTTATCAGATTTCTAAAATAAAATATCATCAATCGCTACATTAGATAACAGCTATCTGCACAAGAAACTCTTTGCAGTTGCCTTTAAAAACCTATTAAAGTATAAGCCCCAAGAAATAAAATATACATTAAAAAAAAAAAGATGTTTGAGTCCTTATATTTCCTCTATAAATCTATCCAGAGGTCTCGAGGTGACGGAAACGTTGACAAATCTGGTCTTATTTCCAGTTTTTAATCAAGAACTAAATGCGACTTCACTAAATTTAAAGTGATACCTAAAGAAGGTTAAACAGACCTTAAATATTAGTGTGCATATTAGTAAGTATCAACTAGATAGGAGGACTAAATAAAACAATTGAACAAAACAAATAGCTCAGGCTCAGTGGAAACCTATTGCACTGGACACTAGGTTCTATTTAAGTAACAAGTATTATTTGGCTACCATTAGAATATAGAAACAAAGATAACACAACAACTTATACCTATTAAAGCCCTGTCCTCATTTCATAAGTAGCCGTGTAAAACCAAAGCCATTTTTGGAAGATTTTTACATTTCGGTTTGTTAAAAAGAAGATTTAAGATTGACACTTAGATCCTGGTAGGATTTTTGTCATTTACTAATTGTGTAGTATTTAGACATTCATTTAAATTCTGTGGCTTTCCAGTTTCTGCCTCTGTACAATAAGGTTGGATTAGAACCATATGGTGTATTCAGTTCTGCCTATTAAAAATACAAAGATAAGTGCACAATTAGATGATCATTGAGGAAGTAGAAGTGCTCATCATTGTATTAAATTACACATTGATACTACTCAATTGATAAAATTCTTTTCCAAATCATGTGGTAGTCTATTTTGCAAAACATGTGGTTGTCTATTTTGCATTGCTTATAAAGGAATGCCTGGGACTGGGTAATTTGTAAAGAAAAGAGGTTTATTTGGCTCATAGTCTCATCGTCTTCTAGGCTACACAAGAAGTATGGTGCCAGTTATCTGCTTTGCCTCCGGTAAGGCCCAAGAGAGAAGAAGGGAGGTCCCAGACTCTTTTTATGAACTGGATCTTGTCTGAACTCATGACCACAGGGAGGGCACCAAGGTGTTCATGAGGGATCCATCCCCATGACCAAAATACCTCCCACCAGGCCACACATCCAACATTAGGGAATCAAATTTCAGCATGAGATTTGGAGGGGACAAAAATCCAAACTAAATCACATGATAATTGGTGATTTTCAAAAAATATGATGTATTATTTATTGGTTTATGTACTGGTATTTAAAATACCGTGTTCTCCAGTTACTCTATTTGCTCACTAACAGCATACTTCATTTACCCATGCATTTAACCAATATTTATTAAGCAATTTCTATGCTGTAGGTAATTGCCCTAAGCTTGGGCATATGGTGGTGTTCCCTGCTACCTAGAGCACAGAATCTAGCGGGAGAAGCAAAGAGTAAGTAAAGGAGAAACATGTAGTTATGCATAGTAACTAATTAAAAGAAAGGAACAAGGTGTTTTGAGAGGTAATAACGAAAAATCCACTTTAGATTTGGAGATGAGGGAATAAAATAAGAAAATACTTTCAGGGAGCCTAAATGCAGATATGAATTATTTCCCAAGGTGAGAAAAGGGTCTTTGTGTTTGAGGAAGTGAAATAATATAAGAGCTTAAGAATGATGGAGAAACAGACAGGATGAGTGGCAGACAAAGGTTGCATAATACAGAGTTGGCTTCCTTAAGGCATTAGTATACCACTTAAGGTCAACTGAAAGCCGTTAAAAGTTTGTAAGCCTGGGAGTAATGGAAAATGATGTACATTTTACAAAGCTGACTGTGAAAGTTGGTAAATGTTAGATAATCGAGTGGGCAATAGAAAAGATTGTAGACTAATCTAGAGGTTTGGGAAAGAAGACTTTGTGTTAGTGGTATGGAAGAAGATAGAAGAAAACATTACCGATACTTAGGAGGTGATTATGCATTTCCAGTGAAACCGATCTCCCCAGTTGTAGGGTTTTGTTTTGTTTTAGATTGGTTTGTTTTTACCAGAATTATTAAGTTTATAGGCCCATGCATGAGAAAAAGTAGATAGTAGAAGATATTTATAAGAGTATGATTATTATGGATCAAGAAATGTAATTTAGTAAGAAGGGCAATAAAGACAGACAGGAATTGACAGACACGAAGTAGTGGAATTCATGGACTAGCAGTCTCAAAAATGTTGGAGAATTATAACATGGGCAAAGGGCATTATTTAGCCTGTGAACTGAAAACATGCAAACATGTAATTAGTAGACACGGTGCATCACCACTCCATGTGCAATGATAAAAGGCATGAAAGAGAAACTTAAACATTGAGTCATGAATGCATCACTGGATAAATGAATGTGACAAGGCACTTATATTACAATTATGTCATTTCTGAGCTCAGCTATGTGTCTTATTGACACTTGAACAATTAATAGAAATGTCTCTTTCTCAAGAGGTAAACTTAAAACTTAGTCTTTTCATAACATTAGGATGTGATTTATATGAATTTTACTACAACATCTTGTGTCTGAAAAGCTGTCAAAATCAGTATAAATTAGTGTTAATGCAGAATTATCCCAGAACGTTAATAACATCTCTCCCACCACCTTTTAAATTGAACAAGTGGTTGGTGATATAACTGGCTTGTCATGTTTTTAAAAAAATCACTTGCCTGAGTATTTGAAGGAACTAACTTATGAGTTTGAAAATATTTAAGAGCCACCAACTCTTAAATATAAACAATATGTAACAATTATCTTTGACCACATTTTTGACTCTATACACGTACTGACCTTTAAAATTTAAATATGTCTGTCTAAATATGTATGTATGATGACTTAAAAGAAGTATGTAACAGTGTATTAGTTGTCAGGTGCTTATTTAAAATTCATCATCAAAAATGTAAAAGAAAACATTATGCTTAATGTGAAAGTATACTTAGAATTATTTTAAATTCAAGATTGCAAAGATGTTTGACTGTCTTCTTTGTACTAGATTTCATGCAAATATCAATGAGTAAAAACATGTACTTGTCTTCAATAAACTAATCTACTCAATATTTTTAACCTCATTTTGAAAATTTATTTTATTGATTTAGCATTTTAAATTTTTCAACAATATAATATTGTGATAATTTTATCACTGGTTGTACTTAACACTTCTTCAAAGCTATACTATTATGATCAAAATTATTTGAAATGTAAATATTTGCTTGAAAGATTCTGTTTTAACCGTGGTGACTCTTAACAGTAGTGACTCTATTTTAAATGGCACAGTTTTACTCTCATAGAAAGTATACAAAGTATTATATTTAATTGTTCTATTTCAAAGCATATTTAAAACTCTTCAGATATTCTATTTAAAATATATTTAAAATTTTTCAGATGTTCTATTTAAATGTATATTTACATTTTTTATGAGCATTTGATAACATTTCAGTAGACAGACACCCTTATTCAAGTCTCAGTCTTTAACTATCTTCCTATTTTCAGCTCTGACAGATACTGCTCCTCTCTATTATCCAGTTCCTCCTTTTTCATAGGAATAGAATACCTTAATTGTTATCTTGAAGACCACAATCCCCCAAACCCCTTGAAGCTCAACATACCTATGTACTATGATCTGGACAATAAATTATAAGGAAAGCAAAGTATTAAGCAATGGCTTCTGAAAACCATTCTCAAAAACAGCAAGCATACATCCCTGTTCTTGCTTTTTCTGCCCTTCTACCCTGTTGCTTGAAATGAAGATGCTGTCATTTGAGAACTGAGGTTAAGGTCATACCATGCAACAATAGGATGCCTGATTCCCTGACACTGTGCTGCAATCTATAAGCCCTGAAACTGCCTGTTTGACTTTTAACTGAGAGAAATGGCTTTGTTTATGCTCCTCTTACGTTAGCTTTTTTTTTATTTCATTGTATTGTAGTTTACCATGCACAGTTTAGCCTAATATTAACCAATTTGAAGTAAAATGTTTTCCCTGCTGTCATCATCTCTCTCACCCATATTAGAACTATTGTTCGGATTAAAGATGGCATATATTCTTTCACAATACTGAGGAGGAACTCTGCAAAATAAACCACGAAGCCGCACTTTTATTTGTGAGCAGAACGACCCAGGAAAAGTTCATTTCTTTTAATGTTTAATTTTTTTTGTTTAATCATTGAGGTTCAGGACACCCCCCATTTTCTTGCCTGGTGGCTTTCTTCCTGTAGCATCTAGCATCTACCTCTGTTGGTTAAGAACTTTCCAAACAACAGTAGGATAGTCTGAGAGAAACGCCAAACCACTGTGGATTTACTCATGTTGTAAGAGACTATCTCAAGCCAAAACTATTTTGGATTTTAAGGGCTTGTTATAAAATGTTGGCCAAATGACCTCTGGACAGGTGCATTGCTGAGTGTTGCAAGCTTGTTTTAGATGGTTGAATCTCAGTCCTTATCGGTGTTGGGCTAGAATACAGTAGGTTGCTTTAAAATTCACAGGATTTTAATTAGGCTTCAGGCCCCTACATTCTAAAAAATAAAGTGCTAAATATAATGGTATCTTGATTATTAGATTAGAAACATTATAAAGTGAAAATTAAATTTAATATCAATATATTAAATGTATGCAATTCTAACTGGCAAGCATAGAAGCAAGAACCTTCACTGCAAGAAGACTGTTTCATGTGCCTTTAAATTTGAAACTTCCTATAAATTGAACAAGAATGTCAGGAGAACGCATCTGTTTAGCAACTTGCAGTTTGAGGAATATTCTTTAAGAATACTACATTAGCATCAAAATGGCCATGTGCAGATTGGAAGGATATTATAATGCTTTGCAAACTCTCACCCTCCTTCACTTAGCAATATGAAGGCAGCACCAGAGTGATCTGGGTTGGAAGTTGTTGGTTGTCTATGTTTGATATTACTGCTGCTGATTGCAAAGCAAAAAGAAAGAAAGAAAGAAAGAAAAAGAGGTTCCCTGTATATGCCCTCAGGCCAAAGGCAACACCAACCTTAAGTCAAAGAGATACCACTGAATTATGAGTGTTCAAAGCCCACTTAATAAGTAACTGGGATTAGCGCTCTCTTTTAAAAATGCTGCCTTGAGTTCAGACTCAAGAGAAATAAAAAACAGAAGCTGCTCAGTAAATGATAAAGACATAGAAAAAAAATTAAAAAGCCTAGAGCTCAAGTCGGGGAAGTTGGCTTAGGCTAAAGTAGAAGTTCTTTTTCATAAGCAGTGAAATGTGCAAAAGCCATTTCTCAATGTCTCTATGTATAAAATGTACCAATGTTATGCCCAGCTATACATTTATAATCAAAGGTAAATGCCACGATAACATGATGGTCTTGAGGCATATTGCACTTTGCATAGGAGAAAAACGCCGTTAATTTACAGCACTGCTTAATAAATTAAATTTGTCTGAAAGATAGGGCATCTACAGATGCATTTGTTCTTTCCCCACGTTGGTGCATTTTTTCCACGGGGAGCAAAGATTTGCTAATTTTGTCGTGAATGTAATGGAATCTTGAGGGCACCTTCCTAAGAATATGACTTACTTTCCGTCAACCTTTTGACCCTGTTCCCAGTACATTTGGTTTTAATCATAATGTGTTTCCATCCAGAAGACTCTGGGTCATTCCCAACAGAATAGGTAAAAGCACTGTCTTACCACTTAGAGGGCAGGCTACACTGGAACATTTTAAATAATCATAACTCATATTTTAATGGGGATTTACAGTTAACAACATGCTATCATTAGCATTATCTCATTTGATTATAGGCTGGTTTGCCCCTGTGTGTCTTGCATTTAATAGGAACTCAGAAAGTATTTGTGGATTGATTAACTATATAATCTTCTTGCTAATGCAAGCAGTGACATGTTCAGTAACCCTGGTTACATCATTACCTCAGCTGTCTGGTCCATCATGATAATTTCCACAGGGAAACAGCCTCTGTGAACAAACACTACAGCCTTATGGAAACTGGGAAGGTTTAGCAGGCAATTAGATAAGGGTGTGACTTTGTATGCCGTGCAAAGACAAAGGCTGCTGCTTTGTTTACCTGGGGTACCAAATTCTATACCACAGCCACTCGGAAGCCATGGCTTGTCCCATTAATATCCCAGTCACAGTGATTTGTTCTTACAATATTTTTCATCATGCTAAGCAATACTTAAGTGTGCTTTGGCATCAGATTGCTTTTGGGTTTTGTTCCATAATGTTTTCATTAAATGTGTATGCTAAAAGAGGAATGAGTCAGGGAATAGAAATTACCATTGGAAAATTGTAGCCAGGCAAGCCTCATAAATAATGCTTTGTTTTTGCTGCTGATGTCAATCCAGGCGAGCCTTTCAATGCCTATCTTTGTTATGCTGAATGCCGTAGTTGCTAGAACCAGAGCTAGCACTCACTCTCCCTTTTTGTAAGAAAACACAGATAGAAAGATTGTTGGTGAAACCATTACTGAAGATCAAAAATTTGTTTTCCACAGAAAAAAAAAGATCTCAAGATATAAATAAATGCAAAATAGAGCAAAGTATAAGTGTATTTAGTTTTTTATAACAAAATAAAACAATACAAAAACAAATAGAAGAAAGGGGAAAATAGAATGGTAAACCAAGTGGAATATTAGTCTCATAAAATGCAGTAAATACAAAGTATTTGTTTTTAAATAGCTATATACATAGCTATTTAAATATGTATCTTTTGAGACATGGTGTCACTCTGTCACCCAGGCTGGAAGGCAGTGGCACGATCTTGGATCACTCTAGCCTCCCCCTCCAGGGCTCAAGTGATCTCCTCACCTCAAGTCTCCTGAGTAGCTGAGACTACAGGTGTGAGCCAACATGCCTGCCTTATTTTTGTATTTTTTGTCGAGATAGGGTTTCACCATGTTGCCCAATCCTGTCTGGAACTTTTAGGCTCAAGTGATCTGCCCCACCTTGGCCTCCCAAATGCTGGCATTACAGGCATGAGACATCACATCTGGTGCTAAAATATATTATTGAGAACAAAAGTCTTTTAATATGTTATGAACCATTTTAAGATGCATATTTCTTATTTTTTATTTTTTTATTTTTAGACACAGGGTCTTATACTGTTGCTCAGACTGGAGTGCAGTGGCATGATCATAGCTCACTATAGTCTTGAAATCCTGGGCTGAATCGATCCTTCTGCCTCAGCCTCCTAAGTAGCTGGGACTATAGGCACGTTCAGCTGCGCTCAGCTAGAGATACATACTTTCATGCAAAACAGTCTCACAAGTAATATGGAAGAATACGTTAAATGATATATGCTTAGTCTTCAGGTGCTTGCACTGTCATTTAACCATGAGCTTGGGAAATGCTCATTAGTCCCTCAAGGTAGACACTATTAAGGCGACTTCTCATTGAGTCACCCTTGTGTGATCCCTTAACCTAGAGTGCAGGAAAAATCTCTGACTGGCTTTGAGCCAATAGAATGCGGCAAAAAAAAAAAAATGCATATTTGTTACATAAGAAGGTTAATTTTATGTATCAACTTGACTGGGCTAAGGAATGCTTAGATAGCTGGTACAAAGTAATTTCTGGGTGTGTTTGTAAGGATGTTTCTGGCAAAGAAAAACATTTGAATTAGTAGACTACCTACAAAAGACCCACCCTCCGCAATGTAGGAAGGCATCATCAAATTTCTTGGCGGATTAATAGAATAAAAAAGGTGGAGGAAGAATAAATTCTCTCTTCCTTCTTGAGCTGGGACCTCTATCTTCTGCTGTCATTGTCTGTGGAAGCTCCTGATTCTTGGGCCTTTGGACTCTGAGATTTATACCAGTAATCCCAGCAAACCACTCTTCCCACTCCAACTGACTTACTGGCTTTCCTGGTTCTCCTACTTGAAGAGGGCATATTGTGGGATTTATTGGACTTCATAAACATATAAGTCAATTTCCATGATAAATTTCCCATAGTTTCTCTCTCTCTACGTGTGTATACACACACACACACACACACACACACACACACACCCTATTTGTTCTGTTTATAATAGGATATATCTATATATAGATAGATATATAGATATATCCTATTTGTTCTGTTTATAATAGAATATATATATCCTAATTGTTCTGTTTATAATAGGATATATATAGATATCTATATCTATATTTATATATCTATATATATATTATTTCTTCTGCTTATAATTGGAAAACAGATTGAAACAGTTGAAACAACTGTATAATTGAAAACAGATTTTTCCCTAGTCATGCCTCCAGATGAGAACACAACCTGGTCAAAATATTGATTGCAGCACCCTCTGTGACTCTGAGCACATAACCCAGCTAACCTATGCCTGACCACAGAACACAGAAACTGTGAGATTTTAAAATGTGAATGTTTTTAGTCCGCTAAGTGTGTGGCAATTTTCTACGTGGCAATAGAAAATTAGTTAGAGTAGGTAGTCAGCAGACATGAGCAGGGCAGGAGAGGCCCGTTCTCACCACCAGGAACTTTTGGAGACCATCAGGTGATGGTCAGGTGGTTGTTAACTGTGTCTCTAAATAATAAACGGTCACAGTCACCACCAGGAAAAGGCAATAGATAAAAACACCTGAAACTGGTGATCAGCAGCCTCCTGATAAAATCTCAGGAGATGGGCAAGTGGGCTCAGGCATGTGCACTTAAAGGCATTTAACTTGTATATGACCTTCTAGGGACATTTGACTAGTAAGGGAAAAAGGTCTCAAGTGAGCATGCATACACCTCCAATAAACACATTGCATATGCGGTCCTTCCAAGTGCTGGCAGGCCACTGCACGTGTGAACAGCCCACCCTAAGGGAGGAATCAGGGGAAGACTAAATGCAGATCCTGGAAGAATGCCAACATAGAAAACCCCAAGTCAGGAATCAGACCTCATGCTTGATCTCTTAAGTCACCTGACTGGCCCTCTTCCAAGTGTAGTTTACTTCCTTCTTTTCCCCCCACTCTAAAGCTTTTTAGTAAACTTTCACTCCTGCTCTAAAACTTGCCTCAGTCTCTTACTCAGTTTTCGGCCCCTTAGTCGAATTTTTTCTTCCAAGGGGTCAAGAATTGAGGTTGCTGCAGACCCATGTAGATTTGCACTGCTATTTACGTGATCAAACTGAACAGAATGACACCATTGTAGTAACTATGTAGCACTGCTACGGCAGAGCAGCAGAATTTAGGAAACAGCCTTTTCAGAATGGACTGACTTTCTGCAGAGTGAAATAAATGATAGTACCATTTTAAAATTAAAGAAGATAAACTTAGCCAGGCGCAGTGGCTCATCCTTGTAATCCCAGCACTTTGCGAGGCCAAGGCAGGCAGGCAGATGGTGAGGCCAGGAGTTTAAGACCAGCCTGGCCAATATGGGGAAACCCTGTCTCTACTAAAAAATACAAAAGTTAGTTGGACATAGTGAAAGGCACCTGTAATCCCAGCTACTCAGGAGGCTGAGGCAGGAGAATCGTTTGAAGCTGGGAGGCAGATGTTGTGGTGACAGAAGATCACACCACTGCACTCAGCCTGGGAGACAGGGCAAGATTTTGTCTCAAAAAACAACAAAAACAACAACAACAAAATAAATTTTAAAAGGGGGAATTACTTATGATTTCCAGTAAAATGGGAGTGAAGTATTTGGAGTTATAAATATTAACATATATATTATAAATATATTAAATGATAATTATATAAGGCGATTTGAGAACTTAAATCAATATGTAAATTACTAAATTTATACTATTGGAAAGTAAAAAGTAATGTGAATTACTGGTTTAAAAGTATTGATTGCGTAAAATTTAAAGTAGTCACATCTCAAGATTGGTTGCAGATGTATAATAACTAAAGAACAATTGAATTATCTTTGGAATGCATTATATATGAAAGGGTTGGAAAAACTCACTAAAAGTATTGTGAATATTGATGCTAATAATTTTGCAGTACATTTTCACAAAACAGAATTTGGTTGGACATGCGGGAAAGCCCAATGGAAACAATACTTGCTAAAAATTACAGAGCTACTGAAAAGGGTGAAGAGCTGCTGCTTGTTGGATGAAAGAATGGCCTAGTTGCTGTCTATACTAGGCAATACTTAAATCTATTCCTTCAGCTCCTGCAGTGACTGGGCAGCCCGTGGCTCCCCCATCGGAAGTGCTGCCTACAGACTCTGCAGCAGAGGTGGAGGCTGGTTTTCTCGCTGTAGGTTGGGGCCAACCATGTGCAATTGCCAGGAGCTGAAGTTGAACAGGTTCTCCTAAGGCTGGAGACCATGAGAACATGAGAAAAGTAGGCCAAGTGGACAACCGCCCTGGAAATGGGAGAGTTCTAAGTGGTGGTCCCTACGTAGCATGGTCTGATACAGTTGGGCAGGGGCTGTGGTTTCAGTGCTTGGAGGGCATTGGGCTTCCTGTGCCTCAGGTCCATTGGAACACAACAGAAGTATCTTACTGCTGTTGTACCTCATGAGAAAAAAAATCTTTTTACTTTCAAAATGTTTTGATGACAAATTCCAGAGCATATGTAGAGAAAATGCTTTGTCTCGAAGACCTGAAAAGGCAGACTGACTTATTAAGGACAATCTCTCTGTTTGGAGACCTCTGCCTTACTCTCTCTGTTGAGAACACTCATGGCTTTGAATGACCTTGCTGAATTTCTCTGGCAAAACCCCCTTATTCACTTCCCAGTCTTCTCAGATTCTGTCTCATAGTTTCCTAGGTTTGTTATCTTGGATAAATTACCTACCTCATTTCTCTTTTCTCAAGTAACTCATAGAAATGGGGTCAGGATAAAATATGGTCATAAATACAGTACTCGTATTCGTTTTTATCCTCTTCCCCCTATAACTATACCATTTTGGATTATGATTGTATTCAGAAGCCCAAATGTTTCTCTCTAAAACTCTTTGCTATGGGAACTTCAGCTTTCTTTCAGGATTCTGAAGGACTAAAAGCTTTACTGTACCACAGTAAATTCAATAAAACATCAACTCTCACATATGTTCAACACTGATACCTTTTAAACTTTTCCAATAATTACCTGTAAGCCTAAGGAAACTGAAATTGACCTTCGTACCTTAAATAGACAATTAAAGGTTTGAAAGGTCAACAGTGTTTCTCATTTTTCCACTTTTTATATTAGGTCACATGAACAAGTACAGGGGCCTAAAAGTAGTAAAAATAACAGAGCAGGTTAAAGTGTCTGGTGTTTCTGATGTGCTCTTACAAAGTCAACATTTGAAAGGCTATCTCCATTCTCTCCTTAAGGTATTCACTGACTTTCCCCACTACCTGTAATTCTCTTAACAAATGTTTATGTAAGTGCATCATTTAGCAATATTTGTTTATTACAGCTTAAGTTTTTGTTTTTCCCACTTTCTTAGTAATGACATGGTTAGACAACAAAATTTTTTCTCCAAAATGTCAAACAGTAAGTAGACTGTCGTCAATCAACTAGGTTATAATGAATAGAGAAAATCAAGGTCTTACGTCAAAGGAAAATTTTATATTAACCCTTTAGATAATAAAGATTAGCAAAGCACTTTTCCAAGATGTATATCTGATTAGATAAGATTAGTAAAAATTAGCGTTCTCATCTGACTGAAATTTCCTGACGGAAAGCATTCCAAAAGTCTAATAAAATGTTTCGAATTCAGTTAACATAGCGATTCTGTAACATTATCATTACCCCACCCCATGAGGTTTTGATTGGCTTCTCATGACTTTTATATGGCTGCCAACGTAATTCTGTGATACAAAAGAGGGAAAAAAGATACAATTTAGACATATCTCTCTGGTCCAGCCATCCCTGTAGCAGAAGCACAGAGAAAAACAGACTGAGAATAAATTTCTCTCTGCATCAGACATGACCATGATTTAGATAATGAAGCACTCCAGACGCACTAGATTAAAGACTAGATTAAAGACTAGATTGAGAAGGGCTAAAATGCCAAGGCTAAACTTCTGATAGGTGATGCCACTTCCTCCAAGTCAAGGCTTTCTTCGTTGTCAGACCGTCAGTCTCCACATTCGTTTATTTTTAATTGAGCCTATTTGTTTTCCTGGCATTGGTGTGGCCCTTTTCTCTTGTAATATAAATGTATTAAAAGTTGAAAACAATTCTGAAGCTCCTCAAAGTTTTCTTTCAACACGTATTTTATCCAAAAGACTGAAAAAGTTTTCAGTTCATCTTCTGATACGTATAGTATATTTTTTGGCATTTTCATTAGTTTATTTTCAGTTGTTTTCACATATTTTTACAATTTTATTTTAATTAAAAATAAAAATTGCATACATTTATTATGTGCAACACGTTTTGAAATATGTATACTATACATTGTGGGATGACTAAATAAACATACGTTACATAAATAGTTATTTGTTGTGTTAAGGACACAAAATATGCTCAGCAATTTTCAAGAAAACAATGTGTTCTTATTAAATATAGTTATCATATTGTACAATAGATCTCTTAAACTTATCCTCTTAACTAAATTTTGTATCCTTTGACCAACATCTACACCCCACTACTAGCTCCTAGTAATGTCTACTCTCTACTTCAACGAGTCAAAATTTTTAAAATATAAGATCATGTAGAATTTGTCTTTCTGTGCCTGGCTTAGGTCACTGAACATGATGTCCTCCAGGTTAATCTATGTTGTGATAAATGACAGGATTTCATTTGCTGCATAGTATTCTATAATGTATATTTATCACATTTTCTTTATCCATTCCTCTATTGATATTCATTGCATCATTGTTTACAAATAGCCAATATATGGAATCTTCATTACTTTTTCTCCTTTCATGTATCTACCTTGTTTCCCAATTAAAGTAGGATGAGAAGAAGAGGGGAAACGAAGTTTGGTGGGGTGGGGAGAGAGAGAGAGACCTTGTAAGATTAGGGAAGTCACAAAGCAATAGAATATTATGTCTCCTTTTTGGTTTTGTAACTTAGCTGCAGTGAATATCTAGCCCCAAATTCTAGTTTTAGAGGGGTGTGATAGTGAATAATGGGATCATCATCAAATTCAAGGAACTAGAAAAAATAAAAGATGAAATAAGACTAAAAGGAAATAGAAAGTAGAATTGTCAAAGTGGAAGAGACAGAAAAGCAAAAAGAATGCCAGTTAAGAAAGTAATAGTAACATCCAACATTTGTTATGAGTTATCTATGTTCTGATCATTTAATGTTCAAACAATCCTGTAAATTCTGAGCCTAAGTTTTGCAGTTAAAGATACTGAGTTCCAGAGAGTCAAATAACTACTTAATCACTGTGTGGTGAAACCAGGATCTGCCAATATAGCTATGCGATCCCAATGTGCCAGAATGCCATTATTATATTATCTATTCTTATTCTATTATAGTTTCTGATTTTCTCAGGAATCTTTCTTTGGGTGTCATAATAAATACAATTCATAATAAATAAAATTTCATCGGGGTAAAGAATCACATAGTTTCAAGGAACAATTGCCAAGGCACATTAATGCATGGCTGACCTTTCATGTAACCCTAGCTATAAATTTACATGAAGTTAACAGCATGGTTTCAAATTCTTAGACTTCCAATTTTATAAACATTAATACCCTCTCACACCTGAATGTATTCCAGTCATTTTAGGGAAAAGTTAAATTTTAATCAGTTGATAGACCTTAAAATTATATTATCTAAAATTTAAACTTTATTATAACTAATATTAAGAATTTAAATGCTATGGGCCTTTCTAGATATTCTGAAGATGTACTTGTTAATTCTTTAAGTGAACCACAAGGCAAAATTAAGGCATACAATTGGAAACAGATATTTCAAGAGTCCATAATATATTCAGCTTTTGAGATTTACACAGCTATCTTAATGTAGTAAGCAATAAAGAAAAGATTGGGGAAGAGTTTCAATTTATGACATATCAATTAGGTGATAAGCAAATCTCTAAAGATTTCATGGAGTTTTGGTAAGCATCCAAGGTTTCTGGGAGTTATTAGAATTCTATCTCAAATCAAATAAAACTTTAGTAAAAAAAAAAAAAATCAGAATATCCTATGAGACAAAGCTCTTACGTATAAATTGGCATAAATGTAACTCAAACTTGGGGTGGCAAATGCTTTTCTTGTTTAATAGTGATTCATTTACTCATTAACTACTAAGTACTTTTAATGCAACTAACGTAAGGCTCAGGCAATGAAGACATGGATACAAATAAGATATGGCCACTTCTTCTCCAATAATGCACAGCCTCATGATAGACATGCCATGTTAAAAGTAATTATACTTCTGGGAAGTGTCAATAGAGGATATGGATAGGATCAGACTTGGAGGATGGTAGCTTCTGACAGAGATAAGGATATTGTCAGAAAATGTTCTCTAGAAGAAATGACATATTGGCAGAGTTTTCAGAGTGTTAAATCACTAAAATAAATTTTATACAAATTCTTAACTCAAGAACACTTCCTTGTTTGGTAATGTTCTAAAAAGATACTCTTGAAAGTCCTACCTTTTAATTCTCCCAAAAACTGCATCTTAGCATTCTGAAAAGCCCTTATGGAGCTTTTATGTTTGAGAACTAAAGACAGAAACCACAGGATTATCTCAATAGATGCAAAAAATGCCTTTGATAAAATTCAACATTGCGTCATGTTAAAAAATCTCAGTAAACTAGGTATCCAAGGAATGTACCTCAAAATATTAATCATATAAAATAAACCCACAGCCAGTATCATACTGAATAGGCAAAAGCTAGATGCATTTCCCTTGAAAACCAGCACAAGACAAGGATGCCCTCTCTCACCACTCCTATTCAACATAGTATTAGAAGTTCTGGCCATTCTGGCCTGGACAATCAGAAAAGGAAAGAAATAAAGGGTATCAAAATAGAAAGAGGGAAAGTTTAATTCTTTTTCTTTGAAGATGACAAGATTTTATATCTAGAAAACCCTGTTGTTTCATCCTAAAAGCTATTTAAACCGATAACTTCAGCAAAGTCCCAGAATGCAAAATCAATGTGCAAAAATCACTGGCCTTCCTGTATACCAACAACAGGCGAGCAGAGAGGCAAATCATGAATGAACTCCCTTTCATAACTGCCACAAAAAGAATAAAACACCTAGGAATACAGCTAACAAGGAAGTGAAGGCCCTCTTTGAAGAGAATTGTAAACCACTGCTCAAGAAAATCAGAGTGGACACAAACAAATGGAAAAAACATTCCATACTAATAGAAAGAATTAATATCATGAAAATGGCCATACTACCCAAAGTAATTTATAGATTGAATGCTATTCCCATTAAACTACTATAGGAATTCTCCAAAGAATTTGAGAAAGCTATTTTAAAATTCATATGGAATCAAAAAAGAGCCCAAATTAGCCAACACCATCCTAAGCAAAAAGAGCAAAGCTGGAGGCATCATGTTATTTGACTTCAAATTATACTACAAGATTACAGTTATCAAAAAAGCATGGTACTGGTACAAAAACAGACACATAGACCAATGTAATCGAATAGAGATCTCAGAAATAAGACCACACACCTGCAACCCTCTGATCTTTGACAAATGTGATAAAAATAAGCAATGGGGAAAGGATTCCCTATGCAATAAATGGTGCTGGCAGAACTGATTAGCCATATAATGAAAATTGAAACTGGACCCATTTTTTATACCTTATAAAAATTATCAAGATGGATTAAAGATTTAAATGTAAAACCAAAAACTCAAAAATCCTGGAAGACAACCTAGGCTATACCATTCAGTACATAAGCATGGACACTGAAAGCAATTCCAACAAAAGCAAAAGTTGACAAATGGAATCTAATTAAGCTAAAAGCTTTTGCACAGCAAACAAAACTATCATAGGCATGAACATACAATCTATAAAATGAGAGAAAAATTTTGCAGTCTATATCCATCTGAAAAGGTGTAATATCCAAGTTCTACAAGGAACTTAAACAAATTTACAAGAAAAAAGCAACACAACCCCACTAAAAAGTAGGCAAAGGACATGAACAGACACTTCTCAAAGAAGACATTTACATGCCAACGAATATGTAAAAAAAAAAAGCTCAATGTCACTGATCTTTGGAGAAATGCAAATCAAAACCACAATGACATACCATCTCCTGCCAGTCAGAATGACAATTACTTTAAAGTCAAGAAACAACATGCTAGCAAGGTTGCAGGACAAAAGGAATACTTTTCTACTTATGGTGGGAGTGTAAATTAGTTCAACCATTGTGGGAGACAATATGGTGATTTCTCAAAGATCCAGAGGCAGAAATAGCAATTGGCCAAGCAATCCCATCAGTGGGTATATACCTAAAGGAATATAAAGACAGATGCACACATGTGTTCATTGAAGCTCTGTTCATTTTTATAAAATACAAAAAAATATTTTATTATAAAGACACATACACACATGTGTTCATTGCAGCTCTGTTCACAATAGCAAAGCCATGTAATCAACCCAAATGCCCATCAATGATAGACTGGATAAAGAAAATGTGGTACATATACACCATGAAATACTATGCAGCCATTAAAAAGAATGAGATCATGTCCTTTGCAGGGACATGGATGGAGCTAGAAGCTGTTATCCTCAGCAAACTAATTCAGGAACAGAAAAACCAAACACTACATGTTCTCATTTATAAGTGGGAGCTGAATGATGAGAACACATGGACACATGAGGGGAAACAACACACACTGGGGCCTCTCCGGTAGAGAAGCGGGAGGAAGAGCCTCAGGAAGAATAGCAAAATGATGCTGGTCTTAATACCTAGATGATGGGTTGATCTTTGCAGCAAACCACCATGGCACATGTTTATCTATGTAACAAACCTGTACATCTTGCACATGTACATATACTCCTGAACTTAAAATAAAAATTGAAGGAAAAAAAAAGCTGTAATGTTTGTTTTAATGAAATGACATAATCTTTGTATAATTTCCCTAGATAGTCATTGTTTTCTTCAAATGGGAAGGATTCTTTTTGTTAATAATCAAAGACATTAAATTATGGAAATACTCATTCACTGTAAATAAAACCTCTGAGACAAAATATACTACACCCACAGGAGAGCACTCTAGAAATTTCTGACCTTGGGATTTGCCTAGTGAGGATCCTGTAATCAGTTTTTCACTGATTTTCACTCATTTAAGAATGGCCATACTGTCTTCTACAATGGTTGAAGTAATTTACATTTCCACCAGGAGGGTGAAAGCATTTCTATTTTTCCACAGCCCTGCCAGGATCTATTGTTTCTTGATTTTTTAATAATTGCCATTCTGACTGTGGAAGATGGTATCTCACTGTGGTTTTAATTTGCATTTCTCTAATGATCAGTAATGTTGAGCTTTTTTTCATATGTTTGTTGGCTGCATAAATGTCATCTTTTGAGAAGTGTCTGTTCATAACTTTTGCCCACTTTTTGATAGGATTGTCTTTTCCTTGTAAATTTGTTTATATATTCTGGATATTAGACTTCTGTTAGATGAGTAGATTGCAAAAATTTTTTCTCATTCTGTAGGTTGCCTGTTCACTCTGATGATAGCATCTTTTGCTGTGCAGAAGGTCTTTAGTTTAATTAGCTCCTATTTGGCAATTTTGAATTTTGTTGCAATTGTTTTAGGCATTTTCATCATGAAGTCTTTGTCCATTCCTATATCCTGAATGGCTGAATGGTATTACTTAGGTTTTCTTCTAGCATATTTATACAAATCTGCACATTCTGCACATGTATCCTGGAACTTAAATTAAACAACAACAAAAAAAGTCTTATAGGTTATGTCCCCATACTATTCAGGCTTATTTAGCTTTCCAAATACCCCATTCCTTTAAAAACTCATCTCTACTTTCTCAGCCTCAAGCCTTGACTAGCCCATTCCTTGTTTTCATCTCTTGAAGCTTGTTTCAACTCAACAGACTAATAGAATTTCCTCTGTATATACTCTCCTAACTTTATGCAATTTTTGTTTTCGATAAATTCAGCTAAGGCTGTCCCAGCTTATCGGCTGTAGGCATATTCAAAACAGTATTTAGCATAGCCACAAATGCAACTCAGATTTTATTCTACAGAATTATGCCTGTTAGTTTTATTTTTATCTCTCTAGAAAGGATGCTATAACAAATATACATTAATGTGAAGGATTTCTTAAAGCTGTAAAGAATGAGTTCAAGGCCGGGCGCGGTGGCTCAAGCCTGTAATCCCAGCACTTTGGGAGGCCGAGGCGGGTGGATCACGAGGTCGAGAGATCGAGACCATCCCGGTCAACATAGTGAAACCCCGTCTCTACTAAAAATACAAAAAATTAGCTGGGCATAGTGGCACGTGCCTGTAATCCCAGCTACTCGGGAGGCTGAGGCAGGAGAATTGCCTGAACCCAGGAGGCGGAGGTTGCGGTGAGCTGAGATCACGCCATTGCACTCCAGCCTGGGTAACAAGAGCGAAACTTTGTCTCAAAAAAAAAAAAAAAAAAAAAAAAAAAAAAGAATGAGTTTAAAAAACTTAACTTTTTCAGCATATTAAAAGGAAGAATAAACTGATTAACATAGTCATGGAATATGAGAATGTGATAAGGCCAATATAATTCCTACCAATCCTTTTATTTTACAAATGGAGAAATTGAGACTCAGAGTCCAGTTACCTAAATGTTTATCTTGTGTAATGTATTACTTCAAATTTGGTAACTCTATGTTTATAGCATGAATTTCACACTTCATTCAAATATGTTTAATTTTTATAATAGAGTTGGGATTATTTCTCATGGCAATTTTTTGAAGTTTTTCAGTTATTGGCAAAATGCAAAAAAAAAAAAAGAAAAAAATACTTCCTTAAAAGGCCTGATTTTAAAGAGCCAATGTAACTTTTTTCTTTATACTAAACATCGCTGAGTATTTTCATTCTATTTTACAGATAGATAGCTGCTCAACAGCAACTCAATGTAGAAAAAAATAATACATAAGTTAAACATTTAAAATCTGTAGATATGTTTGACCTGATAATAAAGATATCTCCTTTTTTATTTTTAATGTTTAATCACAATGAGTAAAGATTGTTTTATTTTATATATTCCAAAATGATTTGAAATAACTTGCTAAAAGATATTCTTTCCTTTCTGGGAAAATAAAAATAAACTAACTAAAAAGACATTCCTCTCTTATATTTTTATATAAGAGAGGAAATAAGCATTCCAAGAAAATTAAAGAAGAAAAACAATACAATGAAGTCAGGAATGAAGCACATTGATATAATTCGTGTCTTAATACAACATATTGCTGCAGTTAACAGCAAGAACGCTGACGTTTCATTTTTCTACTTTTTGTAACATTTACTCTACTTTCAGGTAAAAATCACATTAGGTTATAGTGCAATCAAACAATATTGTTTGAATTGAGCCTTCTCCTACTTTTATTTTTAATCAAGACTGAGGAAAAAAATGCTGACTCCCTTTAGCTGCATGTTCTGCAGGTTTGCTACTTTTTTAATGTGAAGAAATAAGAATTTTTCCCACTAAGTAATAGTAGTAATCCAAAGTAAATGTTTACATTCTTCTCAGAGGCACTCAACAAAGAGAGCTATGAACAACAGTTTATCAGAAATATTAGCTAAATAAAAGAATGTTATAAATTTATTTAAAAAATGAAATTCACACTGCCTGTCTCAGAAAGACATCTCTAACAAGAATGCTTGCCACTTTTTAAACTACTAAAATTATACATGCATATATAAAATATCAAATATATATATATACATATATATATAGCATTCTATATATATTTAGCTAAATATGTGTATATTTACAAACAGATGACAACCAAAAGAAAAATTAAGCAAATGGCTATGTAATTTCACTCTCTGGAAAATGATGAATATGAAAATTTAGCTATCACATGTTCCATTTTATCTTGGACTTTTCACATGATATGAACATTTAAAGTCTATTCTCTAATTGATCTTTATTTTAGCTGTTAACATTAAACATTTCAAAAATGAATAATAAGCCAACGTTCATTTTGAATATTGTGAAAATGTTTTTCAAATATCAAAGATTGATGCTTTTTATGTCAAATTTTGTATTTTTTCACATCAATATAACATCGAACAGTTAGATATCACTTAGTCCTATGATAGGGTATGCAGATGGGATGATCTAATTTACTTTTCAACAGAAAGAGAATAAGCTATGTAAGAAAGTGTGATTAAAATGTAACACTTGCCTGTTAGTGAGGCTGTGCAGAATAGATGAGAACTTGGAAAGTAGGTGCTAGGTGATAACCTATTATGCATATGCTCTCTAATTTGCCATGCTCAATCATTTTCAAATTGTGATCACTGAAAGTAAAAATGGAACACCTGTCATTAGTATCTAGCAGTGTGGGAAAAAAGAGAGAGAGAGAACACATTTGACCTCAGGATTGTGGAAAAGAATCTAAGCTCATCTTTCTGTAGGGTTTTTGTTTGTTTGTTTGTTTTTTGACAGTCTTGCTCTGTCGCCTAGGATGGAGTGCAGTGGTGCAATTTTAACTCACTGTAACTTCTGCCTCCAAGAATCAAGTGATTCTCATCTTTAGCCCCTAAGTAGCTGGGATTACAGACATGCACCACCATACCTGGCTAATTTTCATGTTTTTAGTAGAGACAGGGTTTTGCCATGTTGGCCAGGCTGGTCTTGAGCTCCTGGCCTCAAGGGATCTGCTCACCTTGACCTCCCAAAGTGGTAAGTTAGATTTTTAAGACTCAAATATATCATTGGCAAGTAAAAATTTTAATCTTATCACCAGGAATGGGATTAAAACAATTTCTTTAATTAAAATGTAGAAGTAAACGTAATTTAATCCAGAGAAAGTAAGATATATAGTGCTGAATCAATCTCTAATATTATCAAATAACTTTTCTAATGCTGTGAAATTAAAAAATAATAACATACATTTAATCAGTAATAAAGAAGACATGCTTCAGGAGAGAAATTGATTCTTTTATTTAATATAAAATTAGCATTTATGGTATAATAAAATACCAATTATTTTGGAAGGATTGCAGTGATAAAATATAATGTTATTAATTCAACACATATTTACTGACTACTGTATGAGTTTTCTATTGCTATTTAACAAATTACCACAATCACAGTGGCTTAAAATAATGCCCATTTATTAGCTCACAGTTCCCTAGATCAGAAGTCCAGGAACAGTATGACTGGATTCTCAGCCTAGGGTTTCAAAGGCTGAAATCAAAGACTTGGCTGACTTCTCTGGCTCTAGGGAAGTATCTGGAAGAGTCTTATAAAATTGGTAGAATTCAGTTCCTTGCTGTTGTAGGATTAAGGTCTTCATTTCCTAGCTGGCTATCACCCAAGGGTCTCTCTCAGCTCCTAGAAGCTGCTTCCATTCCTTGTCCCTTGCCCCCAACCATCTCCAAGCCAACAACAGACAGAGCCCCTCATGTCAAATCCCTCATGCTTTAAATTTCCCTGACTTCCCGTGTCTCTGACTTCTCATGAGATTAGGTCAGGTCAACCCCATCATCTTCTTAACTAACTGCAAGTGATATGTGACCTTAATTTACATGTGCAAAGTCCTTTCACATCAATACCTAGATTATTCTTTGATTGCGTGCATACCTGGGACAAGATGTGTGTACATCAGGGGTTGGAAATTACAGGGGATATGACAGAATCCTACTAGCACACGCACCTACTATGCATTAATCTTTGTTCTATGAACTGAGATCCTAACATTGAAGACAAAGACACAGCTCTCCCTCCAGGAAACTTAGAAACATTTGCTGAAAGGAGAAAGTTTAAAAATTCAAGAGTTAATTATATTACATATTACATTATAAATTATCAACAAATATCATGCTATTTCATAAATAATATTTTATATTGGGAACTGGGAAGTGTAACACAGAGAAACAGCAGGAAATGGAGGAATTCTGAGATGGTCTAAAAGTTTAAACGGAATGCAGAAGAGTGAAGGGTAAAAAGGGCCTACACGGCTGGACATGGTGGCTCGTGCCTGTAATCCCAGCACTTTGAGAGGCCGAGGCGGTCAAATTACCTGAGGTCAGGAGTTTGAGACCAGCCTGGCCACTATGGTGAAACCCTGTCTCTACTAAACATACAGAAATATTAGCTGGGTGTGGTGGCAGGTACCTGTAATCTCAACTACTTGGTAGGCTGAGAAGAGAATCGCTTGAACCCAGGAAATGGCTGTTGCAGTGAGCCAAGATCACACTACTGCACTGCAGCCTGGGCGACAAGAGTGAGACTCTGTCTTAAAATAATAACAGTAATAAAATAAAAATAAAAAAGGGCCTAAGCTATTTCCCTCCAGCCTTTTTACAGGGCACTAATCCATAAGGAGCCCTCATGACTTAATCACTTCTTAAAAGGCGCCACGTTTAATTAAGTTTCAACATGAGTTTTGGAGGGAACACATTTAAATCATAGTGCAGGTCATGTAAGATGAGAACTGAAATCGACCACTGGATTTAACAATGTAGAGAACAATATTTACCTTAGCAACAATTCCAGTTTGACTGGGGTAAATTTGAGTGAGCAAAGAAGAAAAGAAATTGAAGGCAGAGGAATTCGGAGACAATTTTTTTAGAGAAAATTTACTGTAAAGGAATTGTAGAGGGCATATAAACCAGTGAGGTGAAAACAAGTTGTTCTTATTTGATTTTTACTAAATTTTCTCAGCGACCGCCACCTCCATAATCAGTTGTTTTTAAATGAGAAAAATAACAGCATGTTTGTCTGCTAATGGGAATGATCTTCTACTGTGTGAAGAGGGCAGAAAAGCTGAAATAATATCCTTGATTAGGCTAGAGGGAACAGGATCTTATGCACAAGTGAAGGAGTTGACCTTAGTGGGGCACGGAGAGTCCATCCATTGTAACAGGAGAAAAGACAGAAATATCTCGGTACAGATGCTGGTAATTGGGTAGATGTACTAGGTGCTTGTGGGTGTTTGATTCTGATTGCTTCTACTTTCTCACTTCAATCTGATTATCAATTAATGTACTGAAGATAAGATAAGCCTACTGAACTAGAAAGAACACCCTTGAAATAATTGGAAGGAGTGGAATCTCACTTGGCTGCCCTTAAACAACCCTATAGTTACTTTGAACAGTCAGATATAGCCTCTATGCCTCCATTCTGCTACCCACAAAACATGAGGATTTAACTAATTGCCTTCACATCTTTTCCAGCGTTGAAATGTTAATATTTTAAATAATAACACAATTTTTACTAGTATATTTGATTTTTATTTTTAACTGTAAGAAGTTAACCTAGCACTGTAAGTTTATATTAAGGAACAAACAAGGAAATGTGCAGGACACTCTATCATTCCAGTTGACAAATATCTCTCTAATTAGGAAACTGAGTATTTCTATTGAAAATTGTCAGGGAAAGTTGGTTTTTAATTTTATTTTTTACTTATTATTATTATTATTATTATTATTATTATTATTATTAGATGGAGACTTGCTCTGTCACCCAGGCTGGAGTGCAGTAGTGCGATTTTGGTTCACTGCAAACTCTGCCTCCCGGGTTCAAGTGGTTCTCCTGCCTTAGCCTCCTGAGTAGCTGAAATTACAGACACGTGTCACCATGCCCAGCTAATTTTTGTATTTTTAGTAGAGACGGGTTTTCACCAGGTTGGCCAGGCTGGTCTCTAACTCCTGACCTCAGGTGATCCACCCACCTGGGCCTCCCAAAGTACTGGGATTACAGGTGTGAACCACTGTACCCGGCCAAGATTTATTTCTAATACAAGGGTTGTATAGGTAAATTCCCCTCACAGTAAATGTCATGAGGTCTTAGATTACCTACATATGACTTATCTAAAACTTTAAAAAACTAGACATAGAAAAGGCCTTAGACATGGTAATCCAAGGTAATGGTGACACATGGTAATCTCAATAGAGGAAACTGAGGCCTAGCAAAAATGAAGTAATTTATTCCAAGTGTTTAACTATATAGCCACTCAGAGAGATTAGAAGCAACGTTTCCTGGCCGTCAAACAAGTGTTTTTACACTATGCCAGGTAATAGACATTATTTGTCAAAATAACTATGCATCTTTTTTTCCTGGGTTTGGACTACACTTGCTTACTGTTTAGAGCCAGAGTGAAATTTTCTGGTAAATACTTTTCAATTTTTGCTAATAAATAGTGCATCAGTTATTTCGCCCATTCAAAATCAACAAGTATTTATTGAACGTTCACTATTTTTTATGAATAGCGAGCCCTATTTTAAAATTGAAGATGCAGAAAAAAAAAAGAAGGGAACTCAATAAATGTTCTCCTATAGTGTAATTCTAAAATATAAATTTGTTCTCATCCCAGGGATAGCATTAGATACTCTGAAAAAACATTCTTTCATTTCTAATACGTGGAGCACTAGGACCAGTTCTGGCAATAATGAGAAGCATAAGATGTGGTCCCTCCTTACAAAGAGCTGATAGCATATTGAAGCAGAGAGAAATAGAGAATGATAGCTACACTTGACCTTGGTAAATGCTGGGACAGGAGTGAGCACAAAGGGGAGACCCGAATTAAGACTGAAAAGTCAAACTCAGGTTCCTGGTATAGATGCTGCCTGTGTCAACAGTATTTAAAATGCATGAAGAAACAAACATGTTAAAGATAGGGAATTAAACAGCTTTTCAAGTTAGGAGTAAAAGCCAAGAAGTAAAAGAGTAAAGATCATAATGTAGGAAATGCAAGACATTCTGCAAAAGAAGCCAACCATACAAAGACAGAAATGAGAGACGGGTATAAAATAAGGTTAGAGAAAGACCTGGAAAGATAGCAGGAAGTCATTCTGTCCACTGGAACGTCCACTATTTGCCAGGAATTGTGCTTAGCACTTATTCTTCATAATAATCCTATAACTCAACTTAATCAATTATGTTAGTCCCATTTAACAAGTTAGAAAAATGAAAATCAGAAAGTAGCAACAACCGATAGTGTGCATAAGAAGTGGATTTGAATGACGGTCTTCCTCAGTTCAAAAGCAGCGTTTTTAATCGTGGACTGAAAACATTTAAAATCTTATGTTAAAAAGTTTCTGGTTTCGTTTTTGCTTATTTGTTTTACTTACTTATACTTTTTAACTGATGTCAAGGGGGAGTCCTTAAATGGTTTGTAGGAGGGATTTGAAATGATACAAGTAAATTTTATTTATTTGGATTTTAAAGTGCTCTGGCTATAAAATGTATTTAGAAAAAAAAATAGTGGATATATGGGAGAAGGTAATATTAGAAGCAGAGAGACATGTTTTAAGGCCCTTTTAGAAGGCTCTAAAGATAATGAGTGTGTAAATTAAAGGAATATAACAGGATGTGAATGGAATTAGATACATTCAAGAAATGCTAAAAATGCTGAATTAACAATACTTTGCAACTGGATGTGGAGAGCGCTGGGCTAGGATGAGTGTCCCAGCATGAACACTGGGAATACAACATTGCAAGTGTAGTGGGCTGACTCGTGTGTCCCCAGAAGTTCAAGTCCTAATCTCTGAAATCTGTGAATGTATCCTTATTTGGAAATAAGGTCTTCAGATGTAAGCAAGGGAGGAAGATGTCATACCGCAATAGTATGGACCTGACATCTCGTAGCTGGTACCTTTGAAGAATAAGAGGGGATATACAAAGATACACAGAGGACAGGGAGAAGATGGGGGCAGAGTTGGGATGATGCAGCTACGAGCCAAAAAATAGCAAGGATTGCTGGCAGCCACTAGAAACTAGGAGAGAAGCGTGAAAAACATTCACTGTCAGAGTCTCCAGAAGGAACCAACACCCTGGCAATACCTTGATTTCAACCTCCACAACTATTACAGAATAATTGTCTTTTGGTTTAAGACACCAGTTTGTGGTAATTTATTGTGACACAGCAAACCAATACTGTTAACAATGTGATAGGTGGGGGAAGAAGGTACTATGCATTCAGATTGTTTTCATAACTACAATTAAGTTTGGCTACTTTGAGGTCATTGTAGAAAAATTTAGAAGAAATTGAAACATAAAATTTGAAGATTAAGAAAGAGATCTGAGCTGAATATAGTTTTTAAAATTTTCTTCTTAAAACTGTATTGACTAAATAATTGATCCTTTTATTTCATTCAGTTCTCAGATTAAATATTTCATCAGAGGTCCTTACCTGATCATCCAAAACTAAACTTGCTCTTAGAGTACACCTATATATTAC
Organism: Saimiri boliviensis; assembly: GCF_048565385.1. Taxonomy (NCBI): domain Eukaryota; kingdom Metazoa; phylum Chordata; class Mammalia; order Primates; family Cebidae; genus Saimiri; species Saimiri boliviensis. Next base: position 224,710,783 of record NC_133449.1, read on the forward strand.
ATAATTTTGCTCACTTTATAGTTTAATCACCCTATAATTTTCACCTTTTTTACATTATGTTTTCCTTCCTCATTAGAAGAGTCTAGGTCATGGGAACGTTAGAATCAAATTGTGTATGGCCTGGGAAGCCATGACTTCACTATGTTCTTTAGGAGTTCCTAGAGGACACAGCCTTCACTGAGGAAATGAGAACCACATTAATGATGGTGGCACCAGCATCCAGGTGCTCAGTAGAAGCTGTCCTTTGGAGGATAGCAGTGATATACAACTGCTGCTATTGAATATCAGCATCTAATGGTAAAGCAGAGTGGGAGAGACTAGGTTGTAATGCATAACTATAAACCATAAGATAAGTGTACTTCCAGTGTAATTCCATCAATAGGCAATACGATTAATGTGACAATTAGGGCATGTTAGCCTGGAAGCATGTATAGCTATGGGTTAAGTTGTGCCTAGGAGTAAGATAGATGGAGATTCACATAGTGTGTTACTGCATTTACAGAGTCAGAAGAAATCATGACTGAGGAGAAGGCTGATGCCAGCTGCTGCAGTGAAGCCATCTCCTCAGCTAGTCACCACGTCTAAACTCATTCTTAGTCTCATGGGATACCCTTACCAGCACGTGCATACACACACACACACACACACACACACACACACACACACATTGAAGATGTGGATGGACAAGAATAAAATTGTAATAAGAATTCAGAAAAGAGATAAACGTAATGTAGAATATTTAAAAATTAAGATAAAAGAAAAAGATTAATGGAAGAGGAGGGACACCAACTATGTACTAATGTTTAAATAGGAATTTGGCAGAAGGGAAGAACTGAAGACTGTGTGTCAGGGTTTGAAGGAACGTTTTAGCATAGTGCTTCTATAAAAAAGAAAGTCAAGGAGCCACATTCCTTGAACAGGTTTTCTGGTGTGGACTATTTTTAAAGAAACTGACTAGGCTCAGATATTTGAAATTAGTCAATATTGTTAAGAAATTTTTTAAATTAAAAAATGTAACCTAGTATAATAGATTGAAGCTGTCCACAAATACTTTTTCTTATCCTATTGAGCAGTAGAGACTAATTCACTTATATTTTAGTTGGATCTGCTATTGCTCTTCCTGGCCAATACAGTAAAATAGAAATTGTATACGGGACTTCTCAGCCTAAGTCATAAGAAGCACTCTGGCATCGGCTCAGGCCTTTTGAAATGCTTACTCTCAGGATCCTCTTAGGATTTTCCCTCCTGGAATTCAGCTTCCACACTGTAATATATCCAAGCCAGTTGGAAAGGCTCCAGCCTGTAGCTATAGCTGAGTTCCCAGCCAATAGCCAGCATCAATGATCAGCCATGTTTGCCAGCTGTCCTAGAGTTCAGTCCAGTCCATACTTTGGTTAAATAGAGCCCAACACAAGGATGCCATGAAAGGGGAAAGCTCTTACTATATTAGTGGGAATGTAAAATAGTACAATCACTATGGAAAACAGTATGAAGTTTCTTCAAAAAAAAACTAAAAACATAACTCCTATATGATCTAACAATCCCATTGCTAGGTATACATCCAAAAGAAAGAGAATTAGTGTATCACAGAGATAGCTGCTCTCTCATATTTATTGCAGCATTATTCACAATAACGAAGATCTAGGATCAATCTAAGGGTCTATCAAGGATGACTGAATAAAGAAAATGTGGCACACATACACAATGGAATACTATTTAGCCAGGAAAAAAAGATGAGATTCTGTCATTGGCAACCATGGGAATGGACTGGAAAGCATTATGTTAAGTAAATAAGCAAGGCTCAGAAAGACAAATATTGCAGTTTCTCACTCATATGTAAGAGCAAAATAAAATTGATCTCATGGGGTGAGAGAATAGAATGATGGTTAACAGAGGCTGAGAAGGGGAGTGAAGAGATGTGTTAGTCGGTTCTCACATTGCAATAAAGAACTACCTAAGACTGGATAATTTATAAAGAAAAGAGGTTTAATCGGCTCAAGATTCTGCAGACTGTTAGGAAGGATGCCTGTGGAGGCCTCAGGAAACTTACAATGATGGCAGAAGGTGAAGGAGAAGAAAGCACATGGTCAGCCAGTAAAGGAGGAAAGTGCTACACAGTTTCAAACCACCAGATCTCAAGAGAACTCACTCACTATCATGAGAACAGCAAGGGGGAAATCTACCCTCAAGATATAATCACCTCCCACGAGGTCCCTCCCCCAACACTGGGGATTACAATTCAACATGAGATTTGGGTGGGGACACAGAGATAAACCATATCAGGAGGGGATATAAAGAGAGGTTGGTTAATGGGTACAAAAATGCAATTACATAGAAAAAACAAGATGTAGGGTTTGGCAGTACAACAGGGTGGCTATAGTTAACAATAATTTATTGATATTTCAAAATAACTAGAGGAGAGAGGGAATTAGACTTCTTCTAACACAAAGAAATGGTGTTTGAGGTGATTAATATCCAAATTACCATTATTTGATCATTACACGTTGTATGCTTGTATCAAAATGTCACATGTGCTCCATAAACATGTACAACTGTTATGTAGTCATAAAAATAAAATTTTTTTAAATTTTTAAAAAGTCCAACTAATCTGAATGTAGCCCTATTAAACACACACACACACACACACACACACACACACACACACGCAAGAAAATCCACGAAGTGAGCTAATTTGATGCAGTGACTCATGAGAGAATATTTGCAAGCCATTGTGTTAGTTTTCTGGAACTGCCACAGAAAATTACCACAAACTGAGTGGCTTTTTTTTTTTTTTTTGCTTCTTTAACATATGATAGATGCAGATATAGTAAAAATATGTTCAGCATTTGTTGCTTGACCAGAAAAAATGCTAGCTTCTGATGAAGTATAATTTTTACATGCTACTACTAGAAAGACAGTTGCAGTTCTTATAGACCAACAACTGGCAAATCATTCAAATGAAGTCTGGGTCTCAGAGTAATAATTAGAGTGGCCATATATCTTGACTGGGGGTTCCCTACAGGGATAATTTGGTCCCTTCACATAATGGTTTCACCACTGTCTTTTGATAGATTCAACCACTAAGCATTCATTTGCAAAGTGACTCCCTCTCTCAGCAACTTACTTGGGATCAGCCCCAAAGCCCTGATAATGTTCTTTGCTCTTTCTGTTCCTTCTTCTAAAGTCCTACAAATCTTTAGGAAATCCTTGCCAATGGGGCATTTTCCTTCTTTTCTCTTTTGTAAATCACTTCCCTCCAATCAACAATTCATGCCTACTGTTTTGTCAAAATATATTTAAATGGCGATTGTTTCCATAGATAAACACAAAATTAGCTTTCTCTTCCTCCCTCCCTCCCTCCCTTTCTTCCTTTCTTCCTTCTTTCCTTCCTCCCTCACTCCTTTCTTTGCATGCTTGCTTGCTTGCTTTCTTCTCTCTCTCTCTCTCTCTCTCTCTCTCTCTCTCTCTCCTTCTTTCCTGCTTGCTTGCTTGGCTTTGCTTTTCTCTTTCAGCAGCACTGTCACCTAGGCTGGACTGTAGTGGTGCAATCAATCATAGCTCATTGCAGCCTCAAACACCTGGGCTCAAGCAATGCTCCCATTTCAGCTTCTCGAGTAGCTAGGACTAAAGATACATGTTACTACTACGACCAGCTCCTTTTTTTTTTTTTTTTTTTTTTTTTTTTGTAGAGATGGAGTCTCACTACATTGTCCAGGCTGGTCAGAATTCCTGCCCTCAAACGATTCTCTCACCTTGACCTCCCAAAGCACTAGGATTATAGGCATGAGCACCATGCCTGGTCCTAGCTTCTATTTTCTTTTTCTTATTTTTATTTTATTTTATTTTTTTTGAAACAGAGTCTCGCTCTGTCATCCAGGTTGGAGTGAAATGGCAGGACCTTGGCTCACTGCAACCTCAGTCTCCTGGGTTCAAGTGATTCTCTTGCCTCAGTATCAGAGTAGCTGAGATTACAGGCATGTGCCACCACACCCAGCTAATTTTTGTATTTTCAGTAGAGATGGGGTTTCACTGTGTTGGGCGGGCTGGTATCAATCTCCTGACCTCAGGCGATTCACCCACCTTGACATCCCGAAGTGCTGATATTAGAGATGTGAATCACGGAGCCCAGCTATTTCTATTTTCTTAAAGGCAGATAGTACCTAATATCACAATTCTTCTAATTCATCTGAAACAGAAAAAAGAGTGCCTTTCTATATTAAAACTTTCTACATGTTAGCATTTCATTACAAAAACATTTGGATAAATAACTATAAATTACAGCTCTACATACTCTATTATAAAGAAGTAAGATAAAGCCACTTAACATTATAGGACCATGACATCCATAGAGCTTACTACTGCATAATTAAAAGGTACTTACATCTGTACCATAATTGCTTAAGTTTAGAAAATCCTCAAATATAGTGAGGAGAACTAATAGGAATTCATAAACACTATAGGTTTTCAGTTTTTAGGTGCTTAAATAAAAATAGAAAATCCAAGAGCTGTGTGTGTGTGTGTGTGTGTGTGTGTGTGCAGCTGCAACCTCCACCTCCTGGGTTCAAGCCATTCTCCCACCTCAGCGTCCCAAGTAGCTGGAACTACAGGTGCATGCCATCACACCCGGCTAATTTTTTGTATTTTTAGTAGAGTCGGGGTTTCACCTTGTTAGCCAGTATGGGAAAGCCCAAGAGTTTTTAATTGGAAAAAATTTCTTCTCATTAAAATGAACGAAGACTCTTAACCCCACAGAAAGCAAAAATAAAGGCTGAAATTTTTCTCTCCATTTACTTGCAAAGCCTTACTTCCCTGAGTGGTTTTTGTTTTTTTCTCTGATACTTCTGAGTTTTCATTTACGGATAAAGCTCTTTTTGTTTTTCAAGAATGATTCCATAACTAAAAAATAAATATTTATTTCATAGCTGTTCAGTCCCTATTTTGAATAGTTTTACTTATTGGTAAAATAATAAATAAAAGACAGTTCAATTACAGGCATGTGACTATAATTGGCATAAAAAGAGCAACTTTCTAACAATTTGTACCAGGAAACAGCACTGGAATAGCCAACTCAAAATTCAAGTTTATTACATATGAGTGAGTTTCAATCTGTGCAACACTTTGCTGAAAGATCAAGTAAATCAGGTTAGTCTTATATAAGAAGGTATCTGTTCAGTGTTTATAAAGTCCATTCAAGCCCAAATCCAACAATGGCAAAATCGAACCTAAGTTAAAATGAAATCAATTTCAATACAATCTTCTCTAAGAGCAAAATCTTTTCAATCCTCAAGACAATTTGACATCAAGTGGAGGGAACTTTAGATGAATACTAAAAATTAGTACCAGAAAGAATGATTGTCAGGGGAAACTAAAGGTAAGGAAAGACAGCCATAAAACTCCTTGTTAGAATTCACTGCCACAACATCTTTAGACCTTACATTTCCACTCTTGTTAAATATCCTACATCACAAACGTTTGTAAGAACAACTCAGTGTTAGATAAGACAGTGAAAGACTGAGCAAGTGTCAGTTAAATCACAAGACACTTTGGCATTTTCCTCAGTTGGAAATTCAAGGCCAAGTTCAAGGTTTCTTGGCTTCTGCATTAATCTAAACTAGAAATGGATTGATTTCACACTTTAAAAATGATTTTTAGGAAAAAACAATAGAATATTGTAAAAACAATATAAACCTCTCTGTCAGCCTTTTCCTCTAACGTTATATAAGGGAGACACCTTGCATTTGAAGTTGTATTTCCAACTGGCTATCAAATCCTGCATGTATAAAGCCTCTACAAGAAAACTCTGAAAGGCTTATTATCTTTTTTTGCCATAGATTCTACTATATATGTGATCTCTGTGATTCCATTCTGTTTTCTTAGTGCTATCGAAGCAACAGCTCCTATTTACAAACTAATAGCAATTAACTTCTACATTTACCTTAGCTTTTTGACATGGGTTGCAGGTATTAAAAATTTAATGAAATATGTATAGGTTGATTAATATTGGTTATTCATGCATTACATGTCAAAAGGAATAAACTGATTAATTATAAAATAATAGTACAATGATTCAATGTGACAGTGTCTAGGGAATATAACCGTATAATACAATAAACACTATTTTAAATAAATTTCATCAATGTCAAACACCAGGTTCTATTTTATGATGCCATAAGAAGAAACTGCTGACAAGTATCTGGGGTCACACAAATCAGACAACAGTAGTGTGTGACTATCATCAACTAAATAGGATAGAATGTATTAATTGCAACCTACATGAATTCTTAAGCTCTTCATATGCAACTAAAGATTTGTACTTCAATTTTCATAAGCAAAGTTATTTAAAGTCTCTTTGAAATTTTATTTCAAGTTCAGTTGATGAATGGCTGTGTAACTGAGGTGTTTACTATTTTGTTTTAGGTTAATCCATTTTCATCCAGAACACTTGCACCCGTTTCATATGTCAATAAGATACATGCCTTTGTCTACTGCAGAAAGTCAGGATGGATATTTATATCTCGATATAAATCTTTAAAAGATGCTCGGCTAAATAAGTAGCTACTTTGTTATTTAAATCACTGTGTGATGAATATATCTCTTTAATGTTTTTGAAAATATAACCTTTCCTTTTCTGAAAATAGTTCTTATTATGATGATTTTCATTTTCACAAAGTTATTTATTTCATTAGCAAAAGTAAAGGCAAATCAAATGAATTAAAGAAATATCAAGTTTCTTATGCTGGCACACCGACAATATTGAATAATGTTCAAAGGCAGTTTTTAGTGGCAAGGAAAACGTCCTTTTCAAGGTTAGAAATATTTTTGAAAAGTACAATAATGTTTTTATTTGTTCTATTAAAAATGAAAAATGCTTTTGAGAGGAATAAATATTTATAATAAATTGATAGAACAAAGAGTATGTTTAGGAGTGCTTTAGGAGTTACACCGGCATGGTTGTGTTAGGAAAGTCTGGTGCACGTTTTTTTTTTTCTACAGGCACACAATAACATAACTCACTCAAGCACTAAAACATAACCAAATCATAGTACATTCATATCATGGAGAAATTCTGAGTAGTCTTCTGGGAATAGCTGTAAGAAATAGACCTGCTTGAAAAGTTAATGAGTCCAGAAGAATTCAAAAATATTGATATTATATTAGAATTAATCGTGTGCTGGACTGATATACAGAAATGTTTCGATCATTATTTTAAAAACAAATCATTATTTACAGTTGATCCCAAATCCATGTCTTAGTAATATTTACAATTAACCGAAAAATAATATCTGAAATTTGCTCTAACAAATTTAAGACTCATAGAGTTAATCTAGTCTGGCAAAGTCTATCTGAAATATAATTTTAGTTAGTTCCATATCAAATATGATTCAATCAATTTATAGCCTCTCCTGAGTTTTTAGAACATATTTCCAAATATATTACTTTACAGATAATTAGTTTATTTTATTCTCTTTTAGCATTTAGTATTTCTAAAGATTAAAAAAGTTAAATAATTTCCCAAAAGTCTCAAATCTTGTATGTGGCATAGTGTGTCATCTTTCACACCAATTCCAAAGCTCTTAATCACCCAGCTAGAGTACCATTGTCTATAGATAAAGATGTATTTTTACGATGTTAGGTCTTATGCTTAAATCTTTTATCCATCTGCAATTAATTTTTGTATAAGGTGTAATGAAAGGATCCAATTTCAGCTTTCTGCATATGGCTAGCCAGTTTTCCCAACACCACTTATTAAACAGGGAAACCATTCCTCATTGCTAGTTTTTGTCAGGTTTGTCAAAAATCAGATGGTTGTAAATGTGTGGCATTATTTCTGAGGCCTCTGTTCTGTTCCATTGGTCCATATCTCTGTTTTTGGTACTAGTACCATGCTCTTTTGATAACTGTAGCCTTGTGGTATAGTTTGAAGTCAGGTAGGATAATGACTCCAGCTTTTTTTGTTTGTTTGTTTTGTGCTTAGGATTGTCTTGGCTATGCAGGCTCTTTTTCAGTTCCATATAAGTTTAAGGTGGCTTTAATACTGTGAAGAAAGTCAAAGGTAGCTTGATGGGAATACATTGAAACTATAAATTGCTCTGGGAAGTATGGCCATTCTCGTGATATTGATTCTTTCTAACCGTGAGCATGGAATGTTTTTCCATCTGCTTGTGTCCTCTCTTATTTCCTTGAGCAGTGGTTTGTTCTCCTTTAAGAGGTCCTTGACATCTCTTCTTAGTTATATTCCTAGGTATTTTATTCTCTTTGTAGCAATTGTGAATAGGAGTTCCCTCATGATTTGACCCTCTGTTTGTCTGTTATTGGTGTATAGGAATGCTTGTGATTTCTGCACATTGATTTTGTATCCTGAGATTTTGCTGAAGTTGCTTATCAGCTTAAGGAGATTTTGGGCTGAGATGATGGGGTCTTCTAAATATACAATTATGTCATCTGCAAATAGAGACAATCTGGCTTACTCTTTTCCTAACTGAATACCCTTTATTTCTTTTTCTTGCCTGATTGCCCTAGCCAGAACTACCAATAGTATGTTGAATAGGAGTGGTGAGAGAGGACATCCTTGTCTTGTGCCTATTTTCAAAGGGAATGCTTCCAGTTTTTGCCCATTGAGTAAGATATTGGCTGTGAGTTTGTCATAACTAGCTCATATCATTTTGAGATATGTTCCATCAATATCTAGTTTATTGAAAGTTTTTAGCATAAAGGGCTGTTGAATTTTGTCAAAGGCCTTCTCTGCATCTATTGAGATAATCATGTGTTTTTTTTCTTTGGTTCTGTTTATGTGATGGATTATGTTTATGGACTTGTGTATGTTGAGCCAGTCTTGCATCCCAGACCCTAGAAGAAAACCTAGGCAATACCATTCAGGACATAGGTATAGGTAAGGACTTCGTGACTCAAACACTAAAAGCAATGGCCACAAAAGCCAAAATAGACAAATGGGATCTAATTAAACTTAAGAGGTTCTGCACAGAAAAAGAAACTATCATCAGAGTGAACAGGCAACTTATAGGATGGGAGAAAATTTTTGAAGTCTATCCATCTGACAAAGGGCTAATATCCAGAATCTTTAAAGAACTTAAACAAATTTACAGGAAAAAAAGCAAATAACCCAAAAAGTGGGCAAAGGATATGAATAGACACTTCTCAAAAGGAGACATTTATGTAGCCAGCAAACATGAAAAAAAGCTCATCATCACTGGTCATTAGGGACATGCAACTGAAACCACATTGAAATACCATATCTAGCCTGTTAGAATTGTAATCATTAAAAAGTCAGGAGACAACAGATGCTGGAGAGATAGGAACTCTTTTACATTGTTGATGGGAATGTAAATTAGTTCAACCATTCTGAAAGACAGTGTGACAACTACTCAAGGATCTAGAAATAGAAATACCATTTGACCCAGCAATCTCATTACTGGATATGTACCCAAAGGGTTACAAATCATTTTATTGTAAAAACACATGCACATATATGTTTATTGTGGCACTGTTCACAATAGCCAAGACTTGGAACCAACCCAAATGCACATCAATGGTAGACTAGATAAAGAAAATGTGGCACATAAACACCATGAAATACCTTGCAGCCATAAAAAATGATGAGTTCATGTCTTTTGCAGGGACATGGATAAAGCTGGAAACCATCATTCTCAGCAAACTGACACAAGAACAGAAAACCAAACACCACATGTTCTCACTCATAATTGGCTGTTGAACAACAAGAACACATGGACACAGGGAGAGGAACATCCCACACTGGGGCCTGTTGTGGGGTGGGAGTCTAGGGGAGGGATAGCATTAGGAAAAATTCCTAATATAGATGACAGGGTGATGCATGCAGCAAACCATCATGACACATGTATACCTATTTAACAAACCTGCACATTCTGCACATGTACCCCAAAACTTAAAGTATCATTTAAAAAAAAAGATTTTTTTTTTCATTCTAACTACATAAAAATTTTAGCAGGTTGTCATTTCATATATGTTGGCTTTTATTTCCTTATCTATTAAATAAATAGTTGGATTAGATAAACTTTTAAAATTTTAAATTTAAAAAAAAATTTGAGCATACACAATATATATATTTACGGGGTACATGAGATTATTTGATACAGGCATGAAATCTGAAATAAGCACATCATGGAGAATGGGGTATAGATTCCTTCAAGCATTTAGCCTTTCAGTTACAAATAATCTAATTACAATCTTTAAGTTATTTTAAAATATACAATTAAGATATTATTGACTATAGTTAACCATATTGTGCTGTCAAATAGTAGGTTCTTACTCATTCTTTCTAAATTGTTGGTACCCATTCACCATCCACACCTTCCCCTTCACCCCATAACCCTTCCCATCCTATGGTAACCATCCTTCTACTCTCTCTGTCCATAATGTCAATTGTTTTAATTTTTAGATCCTACAGATAAGTGAGAACATGAAATGCTTGTCTTTCTGTGCCTGGCTTATTTTAATTAATATAACGATCTTCAGTTCTATCCATGTTGTTGGAAATGACTAGATCTCATTCTTTTTTATGTCTGAATAGTACTCTGTTGTATATATGTAACACATTTTCTTTATCTATTCATCTGTGGATGAACACGTAGGTTGCTTCCAAGTCCTAGGTATTGTAAACCGTACTGCAACCAATATAAGAGTGCAGATATCTCTTTGATATGCTGATTTCTTTTCTTTACAATATATGCCCAGCAGTGGGATGGCTGGATCATATGATAGCTCAAGTTTTAGGTTTTGAGGAACCTCCCAACTGTTGTCCATAGTGGTTGTACTAATGTACATTCCCAACAACAGTGTACAGTGTTTCCTTTTCTCTACATCCTCAGCAGCATTTGTTATTGTCTCTTTTGGATATAAGCCATTTTAATTTGGGTAAGATGGTATCTCACTGCAGTTTTGATTTGCATTTCTCTGATGATCAATGACATTGGGTACCTTTTCATATGACCGTTTGCCATTTGTATGTCTTCTTTTGAGAAAAACCTATCCAAATCCTTTGCCCATTTTTTGATTGGATTATTATATTTCTTTTCCTATAGAGTTCTTTGACCTCCTTATATATTCTGTTTATTAATCCCTTGTCAGAGAGGTAGCTCACTTTAAAATTTACTAGTGTTACAAAACATCTTAAAACCCTATACTTCTCCCATCATCAATGTATGATTTAAATAAATGTAAAGCCTTAATAGAGGTTAAAATTCTATATATGCTATATAGAAGAGTTCATAGATTATCTCATCATTTTCAATAACTGATTATAATTGTTGACATAGACTTTCAAGGCCAATACATGTTTTTCTTATGTCCACTCTCAAGTCCCTCACAAATGTGTTGCTGAAATTCTCAAAGACTTATTTCATCTTTATATAAAGTATACAACTCTGATTTTTATAAATACATTTTCTCATGTGGATTTAACTCTGTTTCTCCATGGTAAGCATTCGATTATTCTACACTTTATTAATGGAGCCATGCAGAAGGGATATAATGGTACCCTGTATGGTATTCTTGAATATTTCTTTTCCATGCTAGGCAGCTCTGTTTATGAGACTTACTATAAAATAGTTTCTAGACTTTCATCCTCTCAATTTTTTTCTTCTTTGAGGTATTTTAGGTTATACACAATCTTTTTGCTGTATAGCTCTCAAAAGGAAACATAATATGCTTAGCCACAATCAATAATTGGTTTAAATAATATAAATGCAATTGGACAGAGCACATTAGAGGGAAAAAAAGTAAACATCACTTTGAGGAGTTTAATATAATGATAGTCAATCTGCATTTCAATTTAAAACAATTTTAAAATTAGAATAGAGTCTAAGGTACAATACAAAAAACAAGTCAGAATGACAGTATTCAAAGATTTATATTGACGTTCATTAAAAAAAGAATTTATGTTTTCCTTTATGTTCCTACTCATTAAAATGCTGATAACAGATATCATAAAGTTTTTAGTATAAAATTAGAACATTTAGACAGGATAAATAATTTACCCATCATACACTGTGTCATATTTTTGTTTGAAAAGGATTTCTGAAACAAATTGCAGTGTCATTAAACTGCATACTTATTTCACTTTGCTCAATGTCAGAAATGCTTAAAGTGATATACTTTGGAAACAGAGTCAAGGGAAGTTTAGACAGCTATGTATGAATTGATTTATTAAACCTACTTGCTAATGGCAAATGATGCAGCAGGTGAGGGCTCAAAGAAGGATTTATACACAAATAATAAAATTTCTTATAATATCATCTCAAGCATATATTTTTTGCTTTAAGTACATGTTTGTTTCTAACTTAATAAATTTTCCAGTGCTACTCCATATTTCAGCATTTTTACCCAATGAGGAATAATTAAAAGGAGTTGTTTTGGTTTACTTTTATAACTGAATTACTACTTAAGACATAGAAATATTAAATAAAAATTAATATAGTGTTTTCAATCCCACTAATACTACAACTCAATTTGCTGTATAACAAATCTCACCATTTTTATAATAAACTTTTAAAACTGACAAAACTATTTGGAAAAAAACCTCTAAAAATTATCTGCAAAAATAATCTAAAAATTATTACGTATAGCCTATTTAGAAATAATATAATCAAAGATATTATGTATTCTAGCTACACTTTTCCTGTATTATTTAAAAGTGCTCTTATATATTTTGAAAATTGAAGTAAATTTAATAATTGAAATCCTGAAAGTCAAACATGTAAATAACTCTGATAAATTCTATTTGAAAATATCTTGCTCCTGTAGGTTTTCCTGGTCAAATTCATAATAGTATCACAAAACATATCTGTTTGGACCTGTACCTCCCTGAAAATCATTTAGTTTTTATATGTATTAAATATTCCATAACTTTTTCACTTCTGTTATATATGACAAAACTATATTTCACCATGTTTTATTACATCTTTTTAAAATTTTTTTACAAGATAATTGCCTGTATTGGTCTTTAGAGTTTTAACCTTAAAGCCCATATTTTCAAAACTAAATTATTACCTTACTTACTGAATGACCCTAGGAGATCATGATTTCTAGGGTGTTACTTGTATCTTTTCATTGGTTGGGGAACTTAAAATTTAAAGTATAGATGAAGAGTAGCAAAGTATTATGTGTCAGACAACAAATCAGGTTACATCAATTTATAGGAAAACATAGAAATAGTGTTCTCATATACAGCTTGAAAAATACATTGAGAATAGTATTGGAATATGTAACTGGAAAAAGGATAATTATAATGATTGAACAATGAATGGCAATTTATTACCTATTAATCCTAAAGTTTAAGAAGATAATGAAAAAAAGCAAAGTTGAGGCCATGAATGAAATTGGAGGAAAAAAAGACCATAAACTAAAATGCATATTCTCTTTACTATTAGCACCCAATATGATAATGCTGAATGTATATTTAGTAGCTAAAATAAGATTCACAGATTGGAATTGCTAGATTAACTAATTAGTGTAAATGTAAAACAAATTAAAACCTTTTCTATGCACGAAAATACTACGTTAACAGAAGTAAAGTGCAAATGTATCATATTCTAATTTTCATGACGATTTTATGTATCACAATAACTCTTCAAATTATATGTAATTAACAATATTTGCCAAAACATATAACAGGGGAAATGTAAAGAGAAAATATTTGCCAAAAAATTATAAAAGGGGAAATATGGGGACTTTGCTTAAATCGGCCTAATTCTTCTGCAAAATAAAAAAAATAGAGCTTGAAAATATATAAGAAACATTAATTTGTGAACATTAGAGAGACAGTTGTAGCTAAATTTGAGGAATCAAGGTCCAAGGGAAAAGAAAACTACAATAATAGAAACCCAATATTTTGTGTACTTGTTTCTCACTTCCTCTGTGGCCTGGACACATTTGTCAATTTTTCATACCTGTGGAAGAGGTTAAGGAGTTGAGCAGAAATATTAAGAGTTGAATGGGGCTGGGAAACAAAAATTAGAATTCAGAACCTGGCAAAAAAGAAAAACTTTGGAAAATTCTCCAAGTTTCAAATTAGGAAACTTAAAGGGCTATCTCCTACAAGTAATGGAATATAGAAATCTATTAGTCTCTCACAAAACTTGTTATATCTCCATAGGAATAAGATCCAGAAATAGGAAAAACTCAATTATAGGCTCATCTTCACAAAGACTGTAACCCTGTTGTTGTTGTTGTTGTTTTTAATTAGTTCAACACTGATTGAATTAAGATCATTTTCTATCAGTGTGATTGTACAAAACAAAATAATTTGTGGGGACAGTAAGCATCAACCAAAACCTAAAATTGTATCAACAATTTTTTAGACACAATATTCTTTATGCAAGTAAAACTTACCCAGATATACCACAGATGTGATAACAAGACAGAAAACCAAGAGGAAAAAGCAGACAATAAAAACAAGCCCATTGAAGATATCAGACATGAAGTTTAAATAACCATGATAATATAATTTAAATAATAGAGAACAAGAGAAATAATTTTAGTATGGAATTAATATTTAGATTTTTAAAATAATCTAATGACAATTCTAGAACCATAACCTATATAATAGTTGATATCAAGTACTAGATGAACAAATGTAATAGCAATTTTGATGAGGCAAAAGAGGTTAGTAAAGATAAAATAGCAGAAAATATCCAGGTCAAAACCTGGAGAATAATTATAATAAAAAACAGGATAAGTGATATAAGAGGCAAACTGGCAAGGCCTAATATGTTAGAAAAAAAAAGAAGAAAATTGATAGAAATAATATTTGAAGAGATACTGCCGAAATGTTTCTAAGCTGTCAAAGATACGATCAGCAATTGAATCTCTGCACGCAGATTTTTTTTCCCAAAACAAAACCAAACTTAGGTACATCATAGTAAAATTGATGAAAACAGAAGACAAAGAAAACATTATAAAAGCAACCGAGGATTTACTTCAAAAATTACCTTGAAAATAATAACAATAAGACTAACTATAGATTTCTATAAAAATGAAGATACCAGAACACTCTCGAATGACATCTTCAGAGTTTTAAAGGATAAAACTTGAGCCTGAATTTCAAAATTCAGCAAATATATTCTTCAATAATGAAATCATAATAAATGCATTTACATAAATACAAAAACTGAGATAAAGACATTTTTTCAAGCAGAAAGAAAGGGTTCTCCACTCAAACAATTAAAAACTAAAGAGCAATAGAAATGGTTAATATTAGGATAAATCCACATGAATATTGGCTGTATTAAAAAAGCAATGACAGCATGTAGTGTTTAAAATACATGTCAAATTTAAATATATTTATGTTTAATATAAATATTTAATATATCTCAAAAGATAAAGTAGTAAGATATTTGCGATATTTAGAAGTAGAAAAGAAACAATTTGTATATGCACATTACAATTTCCATGGTAATGACTAAAAGATTAGTAATAGAATAAGTAACTTATAAGCTAATAAAAAAGTAAGAAATATCCACAAATAATCCAGAATAAAATTTTAAAAATAAAGGAAAAGAAATATACTGTACTATATATGGGACAAATACAAAGAGTAAAAAGGTAAATTCAAAAACAAATGTATTATTAATTGAATTGAAGGTAAGTAGAAAAATTCTAAATGTCATATATATTATATATTGTTAGGATTGCAAAATCAGTACAAGTGTATGTGGAATAGAAGAGCCATACCTTAAATAAAAGAATACAGAAAACATGAAAGTGAAAGAATGAACAGTGTTTGACCAAGAAAGCAAAAACGAAAAGAAAACAGGTATAGTTATATGAAAATCAGACAAAATAGACTTAAATAAAAAGTATTCTAGAGTTAAAGAATGATACTTGTTATGATAAAATGCTCAGTCCATGGGAAGATAAGATAATAATTCTAAGTGCATTAACAGTTAATACTTAGACTCATAGAAAACAAAACCTGACAGTAACAAGAAAACTGACAAATTTATACTTGAAATGGAAATTTTTAACCAAATCTCTGACAAACAGAAAAAGAGGAAAATAAATCAGCAAAAATAGAGGATATTTGAATAGCACAATTAAGAAAGATGCTATCATTTACATCTATTTATACAAAAGTTTCTATTCATTTAATGTAGTGTGATTGTCCAGCTGTCTTATAAGTGTTAAAATTTTGTGTTTGTGAATAACGAGCAGACAGTAGAAAACAAATACAAGTTACTCTATTTTCTACTGCATCAAAATTTGTGTTTTCAGTGTGGTTCTCTTGGCCTTGTAGTTAGTAGCCTCCTTAGACTTGGCTAAGAGAGCTGTCATCTGGGTTCTGCAATTTAGAAAACATCTGAACTGGTTCTCTTCTGACTGTTTTCTTTTTACAAGATAAAAGATCTCCAAGAGTAAGGCATGTACCCATCTGGACCTGGTGCCTCTCCCATATTCTCATGCTGAGTATACCTGAATTCTTATAAATCCCTGCCAAAATAGCTCCAAGCCTCTTTGCAGAGCCTGTAAGATCTCTTCACTGGGAGTCTCCTTCCAATGATTGACAACACCTGCGCATGTATACGTCTACAGAGCAGTGGCCCTAGCTATACGCAGGTGGGGGAAGTTGTCAGCAGAGCTTGAATTTGTGCACTGGGGTTCTCATGAAGAAAAGAGCTGAAAGTAGCAAGAAAAGATGGGAGCAGGCCACTGGCTTGGGTTAAGGTCAGGAGGCAGGCTCTTCCCTTGCCTCTAAATTATGCCCTGGAACAAAAAGTTTGAGAATATCAAACTTAAACATGGTCTTCTGCATTGTTATGAAATTATTATAATAATGATGAGAAGTTAAAACATTTTCTTTAACAGTTAGCTAGATTAATAATGGTTAAATGTTTAGATATTTATATATTAGTTATTGCAGCATAACACATGTCCCCAAACTTATTGGCTTAAACATTGACCTTTATCTACTTCTCCTAAGTCTATGGGTTCATTAAGAAATTCTTTGGGGATGGGCCAAGCATGGCTGATCTCTTGGTGGCGGTTAGCTAGTTGGTTGGCTGGGGTCTAGCTAGATTACAATGGTCTCAGCTGTTATGATTCAGCTTCACGCTATGAGGCTAGCCCACATGGTTTCACGGTAGTAACAGCATTTGAAGAACAGAGACATGCAAGGTCTTTTGAAGCCTAGTTTCAGAACTATGTATTATTAACATTGCATTGTATTAGCAAAAACAAGTCAGAGTCAGCTTGAATTTGTGTACAGGGAAATCCTATCACTTGACGAGAGAAGTTACAAAATCGCATTGCAGAGATGAGAATTTTGGAAGAAGTGGAAAACTGGGGCCATTTCACAACCAATCTACCACAGTCCATGTGTTTCGATTTGCACTCTTGCACTAAGCCCACATATGGTAGGCTGAGCCTGCTTGTAATTAATGGAATATCCTCCAAAAATCTGCCAATAGGCAACTGTCAGTTCTATACCTTTTGTGTTTTCTGCTAGAATTCCTCTATTTTGTGTTATTATGGTTATTTTAATAAAATTTGAAAATATTTATCTAAGGCAACTGGTAAGAAATTATTTAAAATAGATAGGTTTATCCATTTGTGTAAGATAAAAATGCAAGCATAATAAGTACACAGAAGAGCAACTTATTTTACATTATGGTAATAATTTTTAAACCCATTCCAGGGTTTAAACACTACAGCAATCCAGGACTCCTATTTTATACTTTAAAAGTTAATTTAAATTAGGGAATCCATAAATTTATCCTTGACTGTTTTCCAGTATTTCTGTGCTCTTCCCAAACAACTCTTTGAGGTTATGCTTTGAACAATTTTTTTTTTGTATCTACAATGGACATAATAAAGGTGAACTCTGATGCTTTGCTATAAAGAGAAACAGGCCAGGTATTCAGAGATATAATTGAGTCTAAAAGCACAAATCAGTGTCACTGCAGAAATTTCCCAATTGGTGGTGTTATTTCAAAGGCATTACCATCTAATAATCCTTTATTTTCTAATGTCAGTGAAGTATACAAGTAGATAAAAAATGAAATATAATACTTTGAGGTGTAATAAGAAAGAAAATAAAGAAAATAAAAACACTACTTGCAACCTAAAGAAAAAATACAGGAAATATTTAGAGTTTATTTAAACAAATCTTCATTTTTTAATCTTCCAAGTTATTTTTGAAAGATTTTTAGTTATTTGAATAATGTACCTGTTAACTGTAAAAAAAGAAAAAAGGAATATCTTTTGGGATAATTTTTATTTTATTTTATTTTATTTTTTTATTTTATTGGCCAGTCATGCTCTGTCGCCCAGGCTGGAGTTCAAGGGCACAATCTCCGCTCACTGCAACCACAACCTCCTGGATTCAAGCCATTCTTCTGCCTTAACCTCCCGAGTAGACACCACGCATAGCTAATTTTTGTATTTTTAATAGAAATGGTGTTTCACCATGTTGGACAAACTGGTGTCTAACTCCTGGCCTCAAGTGATCCGCCCACCTTCGGCCCCCCCAAGTGCTGAGATTACAGGAATAACCCACATTCAGATGATAGCAAATACCCAATTAGATGTTAAAGATGTCTTTATTTCCTCTTTTCTAGGGAGAGAATTGTTAAACAACTATCTTGAAATCATTAAGAAATAACCTGTTTTAGAAAGTCTGGGAAGCAAAAGACATAATTAAACCCTTCGGATTCTGAGGGTTCACCATAAAAATTTTTTAAAGCACTAGATGATACAGGTGAGGGGAGATAAGAGGGTGAAATCTATAGGAAGTACATTTATGGCCTGTAGGCTTTTGTGGGGGATGCTTCTGGAGCCAACTGATACCCATGTATATGACTTTTCGCAGGAAATAAAAAGGTATGAGTAGTTAAGTGCTACATCTTTGGATGGGATAGAGGAAGTCTCTTGACCAAAGGATGATAGCACGGTGTTCAAAGGCCTGTCTACTTATACTGAACCACAAACTCAACTGCAGCATATTTGAGAATTAAAACAATATAAGGGGTGGACTCATCAGACTTTAAAGCTTTCTCTGTTTACCTGTAGAAATTAGAATGATCAGTTTTGAATTGTTTAAGAAATGAGGACACTTGAATAATTCATGGGGTTCTGAAAAAAGAATTGATGGCGGCACTTTGGGACGCTGAGGCAGGCGGATCACAAGTTCAAGACATTGAGACTCTTCTGGCCAACGAGGTAAAGCCCTGTTTCTACTAAAAATACAAAAATTAGCCAGGTGTGGTAGCCCGCACATGTAGTACCAGCTAATAGGGAAGTTTAGGCAGGAGAATCGCTTGAACCCGGGAGGCAGAGGTTGCAGAGAACCGAGATTGCAACACTTCACTCCAGCCTGGCGACAGAGCAAATAAAAATAAAAATTTAAAAAGTTAATGGGCCTTAAGCAATGAATTAGGAAAATTAAGAGGAGGTGATGATCCTCTCTGCCTCAAATTTAACAACCAATTAATAAACATTAGAATTTAATCTGAGAAACCATTATGTTCGAATTTCTTTATTTTCTTGAGATGACATGGACATTGGGAATAAAGCTTTCAAACGTTTGCGATGTGGATGATGTGTCATAGAAGAAGGAAGATGATAACAAACAGAATACCTTCCCTCAGCCAGTCCCCAGGGACTGAGCTTGGCTCACCACAGGGAAAGGAATAAGGGCAGAAGACAAATTGTTTCATAAGAGACACTTTGAAGCTTTGACACAAGCAGTGCTGAATCAGGGCCCATGTGCTGACATACAATTCAGATATAGAAATTGGCCACTTTCCCCCACTCTATATTTCTGGCATCTGCTCAAATTTAGTACCTCAGGGGTTATGGTACCTACCATGGGAGGAGCGACATTGCCACTGAAGGGACAGCAGTCACCAACACCAGCCACTGGCCTGCCCGGCAGAACAGCTCTGCAAAGAAATCAGACCAGAGCAGATATTTTTCTGATTCCACCCAGAAAACTTCTAGGGCCTACCAGAAACAACTGGCAGAGAGTTTGAAGCAGACCTTGATTTCCTCAAATTATGCAAAAAACAAGCCAGCAATATTTGAGAACTTATATTAGTGTGACCTGGTTGGACCTACAAACTCAGAAGGAATGACATCTGGTTTCAAATCAATTATTGAATATGTATGTGCTGTTCAAGGTGTACTTTTTCCTGTACTTTTCAAGGGTGAATAAATGTTTTGTTTTGCCTTGACTTTTAAAACACAATTATTAAAAATTGATTTAGGGGAAGTCACATGAGTGTGAATTGTTCTCTCTCTGATCCACTCAGTGTCATAAACTGTATAACTGAGTATTCCCGATGCTGCTCAATAAATGTCTATTAATCTGAGGTGAAATAAATAGGAAAATCTGGGACAACATGGGAAAATTACCCAAGGAGGAATTTAGGAAACTTAGCAGAGTGTTACAACAACAAACATTGCAGAGAGAGAAGGAAGTTTTCATTTTTGCATTGATAGGATGAGATTGTTGTTAATTATACCACCCTAAATTATATTAAAGTACACTGGTTTATGGTGTGTAAGTGTAAGGTAATATGATCTAATCTTTCTCTAGTTTTTCTATATGGTAGGTGCTAGATTAAGTAATTTGGAATTATCATGTGATTTAATCCTCTCGAGGATACTATTATGAAACTATTTTTACAATCCTTTATTTTCCATAGTAAGACATTAAAGAATAGAGTATTTAATAATTTTGGTGGCGATTAATAATTTAATAATTTTAGTAGCCAGGCAAGATGGCTGGCGGAAAAGCTACAAAGGGACCAGTGAAAGGAAGCTACTGAGGGCTGAAGTGAAAGGAAGCTGGGCACCCAGGATGGGGCTACTGCACACCAGGACTTATTCCTGGCTCCTAAAATCTCTCGGGGAACAGATGACTTGAATGGGCAAGGAGCAACCTGCTCTCGCCACGAGCCTCGGCAATCCAGGCAGGAAGAGATTCCTCTACCACAGTGAACCCTTGCACTGGCAGGGAGAAGTGCTTTGAGAGGTGCTAGGGGCAGCATACAAGCCAGGGCAGAGCCCAGTGGGAGCATCTGTAGTGAAGCATAGCAAGGGGTGTTCACAGGCTCCACTTGCTCCTATAGGAGACTTTAGCCCGAGAAGAACTGTCCAACCTGAACTCCGCAGCACAGCTGGCCATTGGATGAGGGTGGTCTGACCTGACTACTCCTTGGTCTACTGGCCTCTCCGGTATCCCAACTGGGCCATGCCTATTTGTAGTGCAGCCTTGGGTGCCCTGGTATCCCATATCACAGCTCCTGCACTAGGGGACCATGTTTGACCAGCAGAGAACTTCAACAGATCAGCTACTGCAGCCACACATCAGGCCACCTGGATCCTCCCTCACCCTAAGCGGCCACCCCCATCTGTATGAATCACACATAGGACGCACACAGATCTGTGCCCACCAGCATCCTTTCCCTCTTATAACACAACCACCAGCATGACCACATGCATAGTTGCCAGTGGGAACCTTCACCCACCTGAGTCATGCTGCCTCTGCCACTATAGGGAGACAGGCACCCTGGCAGAGCCAATAAGCATGCACTGTGACACACTGCTGCTGCGGCCGCTGATGTCACTGCACATGCTAACAAGGAAGGGTTCCACTGTCACCACACTACAAAATGCTTTGACCGACACCACCTATTGGAGTGTAGTGACCAGCCTTTCTGGAGCACCCTGACTCCCTAGCACAGTGGATTACTAACCACAAGAAGCCAGATAACAAAGTTGGGGCCCAATATAAGTCACCCAAAGCTAGAGCATGCAATCTAGAAGTTGGCAGCTGTGAGCTGGCTCCCAAAAATCTTCCAGAAACAAAGCCAGTCGGCCAAACTCACTTTTTACCACAATCAAACCCTCAAGGCCATCAAATAGGATAAAAGAGGAAACAACCCATCCAAAAGCAGCAACTTCAAAGATGGGAGGAACATCTGCCCGCAAAGATGAGAAAGTACTGATAGAAGAACCCTGACAATGTAAAAAGCCATGCTGTCTTCTTATCTCCAACTAACTGCCCCATCTCTGCCCTTTTTATCTCCAACTAACTGCCCCATCTCTGCAGCAAGAGTTCTGAATCATTCTGAAATGGCTGAAATGACAGAAATAAAATTCAGAATATGGGCAGGCATGAAGATCACTGAGATTCAGAAGTACATTAAAACCCAATCCAAGGAAGCTAAGAATCACAATAAAACAATGCTGGAGCCGCCAGACAACATTGCCAATATGGAAAAGAACTCAAAGAACTGAAAAACACACTACAAGAATTTCATGATGTTATCACAAATATTAATCACAGAATAGATCAAACAGAATAAAGAATATTAGAGCTTTAAGGCTGGCTTTCTGAAATAAGACAGTCAGATAAAAATAGAGAAGAAAGAATAATAAAGGATTAACAAAACCTACAAGCAATATGGGATTATGTAAAGAGACCAAATCTATGACTCATCGGTGTCCCTGAAAGACATGGGAAGAATGGAAACAACTTGGAAAATATATTTCAGTGTATCATCCACAAGAACTTTTGCAACTCAAGTAGAGAGGCCAACATTCAAATTCAGGAAATGAAGAGAATGCCAGTAAGATAGTTCATGTGAAGATCGTTCCCAAGACAGACAATCATCAGATTTTCCACAGTCGAAATGAAAGAAAAAATAGGAAAGGTAGCTAGAAAGAAAGGTCAGGTCACCTACAAATCGAAGCCCATCAAATAACAGCAAACCTCTCAACAGAAACCCTACAAGCCAGAAGAAATTAGGGGTCAATATTCAATATTTTTAAAGAAAAGAAAGTCCAACCCAAAATCTCATATGCGGCCAAATGAAGATTCATAAAGCAAAGGAGAAATAAGATCATTTACAGACAAGCAAATGCTGAAGGAACTGCTATCATTGTATATGCCTTATAAGGGCTCCTTCAGGCGCTCTGAAGCTCTTCCTTCAGGAAGCACTAAACATGGATAGGAAAGACCATTACCAGACACTACAAAAAAAATCACCCTTAAGTACACAGACCAGTGACACTATAAAGCAGTCACGTAAACAACTCTGCATAATAACTAGCTAATATCTTGATGACAGGATAAAACCCATATCAATAGTAACTTTGAATGTAAATGGTCTAAATTCCCCAACTGAAAGGCACAGAGTGGCAAGCTGGATGAAGAAAAAGACCCAACTGAATACTGTCTTCAAGAGAACCATCATATATGCTATGTAATCCATGGGCTCAGAATAAACGGATGTTGAAAAATCTACAAGCAAATTGAAAACAGATAAAAGCAAGGGTTACAATTCTAATTTCAGACAAACAGACTTATAGCAGGAATGACCAAAAAAGACAAAGAAGGGTATTACATAATGATAAA
This sequence comes from Saimiri boliviensis, assembly GCF_048565385.1. Classification (NCBI taxonomy): domain Eukaryota; kingdom Metazoa; phylum Chordata; class Mammalia; order Primates; family Cebidae; genus Saimiri; species Saimiri boliviensis. The sequence continues at coordinate 224,734,196 of NC_133449.1, forward strand.
GGATTCAATTCAGCAAGAAGATCTAACTATTCTAAACATATATACACTCAACACAGGAGTACCCAGATACATAAAGCAAGTTCTTACAGACCTTTAATGATACTTAGACTCCCACACAATGATAGTGGGGGACTTACACCCCACTGATAGTATTAGACACATTGACAAAGCAGAAAATTAACAAAGATATTCAGATCTGCTCTCAACACTGGGTCAAATGAACTTGGTAGACATCTACAGAATTCTCCACCCAAAACTAGCAGAATATAAATTGCTTTCTTGGCCACATGGCACATACTCTAAAACTGACCACATAATCAGGCAGAAAACAATTCTCATCAAAGGTAAAAGAACTGAAATCAAAATAACCACTAAACAGACCACAATGAAATGCAGTTAGAAATTAAGACTGAACAAAATCACTCAAAACCAAACAATTACATTGAAATTAAATAACTTACTCCTGTATGACTTTGAGGTAAATAATGAAATTAAGGCAGAAATCAAGAAATTCTTTGAAACTAATCAGAACAAAAATAGAACATATTAGACTATCTGGGACATAGTTAAGGAAGTAACTGTTAGGAGGAAAATTAATAGAATTATACACCCAACACCCAATCAAAAAGTTAGAAAGATTTTAATTTAACAACCTAATATCACAACTAAAAGAAGTAGAGAGAAAAGAGCAAAACAATTCCAAAATTAGCAGAAGACAAGAAATAACCAAAATTGGAGCTGAATGGAATGCAATTGAGCCATAGGAAACTATCAAAACGATCAACAAATCCTGAAGTTGTTTTTTTGAAAAAATTAATAAAATAGGTAGGCAGAAGCTAGACAAATGAGGAAAGAGAGAAGATCCAAATAAACACAATTAGAAACAAGGGGGATATTACTGCTGATCCCACAGAAGTATAAATTATTATCAGAGACTATTAGGAACATCTTTATGCAAAAAAACAAGAAAGTCTGGAAGAAATGGGTCAACTCTCCCACGACTGAACCAGAAGAAACTGAATCCCCATATGGAGCCATAATGAGCTCCAAAATTGAATCAGTAATAAGCAAGCAACCAACCAAAAAAATCTGTGACCATACAGATTCACAGTCAAATTCTACCAGAAGAACAAAGAAGAGCTGGTACAATTTTTACTGAACTATTCCAAAAAAATTAAGAAGGAGGGACTCCTCCCTCCAAAATTTGCCAGAGACACAACAAAAAAGAAAACTTCAGACCAATATCCCTGATGAACATCAATGTAAAAATCCTCAACAAAATACTGGCTAACTGAATGCAGCAGCAGATTCAAAAGCTTATCCACTATGATGAAGTAGGCTTTATACCTTGGATGCAAGTTGGTCAACATACACAAATCAATAAATGTGATTCATCACATAAACGGAACCAAAGACAAAAACCACATGATTATGTCAATAGATGAAGAAAGGGTTTTCTATAAAATTCAACAATCCTTTACGTTAAAAACTCAATAAACTAGATACTGAATGAACATCCCACAAAATAATAAGAGCTCCCTATGACAAACCCACAGCAAACATCATAATGAATGGGCAAAAGCTGGAAGCACTCCCCCTTGAAAATTGGCACAAGACAAAGATGGCCTCGCATACACTTCCTGTTCAACATAGTATTGGACGTCTTGTTCAGGGCAATCAGACAAGAGAAAGAAATAAACTATATCCAAATAGAAAGAGGGGAAGTCACCCTGTCCCTGTTTGCAGACAACATAATTCTGTATCTAGAAAAGCCCATAATCTCAGTCCAAAATCTTCTTAAAGCTGATAAACAACTTTAACAAAGTCTCAGGATACAAAAATCAATCTTAAAAATAACTAACATTCCTATATATCAATGACAGTCAAGCTGAGAAGCAAATCAGGAATGCAATTCCATTCACAATTGCCACAAAAAAAAAAGTTGAGACCTAGAAAAACAGCTAGTTATGCAGGAAAAAAGATCTCTACTAGGAGAATTACACCACACTGCTCAAGTAAATCAGAGATGACCCACAAATAAATGAAAAAACATTCCATGCTCATGGGTAGGAAGAATCAATATAATTTAAATGGCCATACTACTCAAAGCAATGTATAGATTCAGTGCAATTCCTATTAAACTACCAATGACATTCTTCACAGTACTAGGACAAAAAAAAAAACAAAAAACTATTTTTAAATTAACTTGGAACCAAAAGAGACCAAATAGTCCAGGCAATTCTCAGCAACAAGAACAAAGCTGAAGGCATCAAGCTACCTGACTTCAAACTATACTACAGGGCTACAGTAATCAAACAGTGTGGTGCTGATATAAAAACAGACACAGACCAATGGAACAGAACAAAGAACCCAGAAATAAGGTTGCCTACAGCTCTCTTTCCTTTGAAAAACCTTATAGAAACAAGCAATGTGGGAAGGACTCCCTACTCAATACATTGTTCTAGGATAGCTGGCTAGCCATATGCAGAAGATTGAAACTGGACCCTTTCCTTACAACATATACAAAATTCAACTCAAGTTGAATTCAAGACTTAACAATAAGACCCAATATTATAAAAACTCTGAAAGACAACCTAGGAAATATCATTCTGAACATAGGAATAGGCAAAGATTCCATTATAAATATGCCAAAAGCAATTGCAAAAAGAAAACAAAAATTGACAAATGGGATCTAATTAAACTAAGGATCTTCTGCACAACAAAATAAACTAGCAATAGAGTAAACAGACAACCTATAGACCAGGAGAAATTTTTTGCAAACTATGCATCTGACAAAGGTCTAATAACAGGGTCTGTAAGGAACTTAAATACATTTACGAGAAAATAACAAGCAGGCTGGGCACAGTGGCTCATGCCTATCTATAATCCCAGCACTTTTTAGGAGGCCAAGATGTGCAGATCACCTGAGGTCAGGAATTTGAGACCAGCCTGACCAATATGGAGAAACCTTGTCTCTACTAAAATTACAAAATTAGTCAGGCATGGTGATGCATACCTATAATCCCAGCTACTCAAGAGGCTGAGGCAGGAGAATCACTTGAACCTGGGAGGTGGAGGTTGCAGTGAGCCGAGATCATGCCATCACACCCCAGCCTGGGCAACAAGAGATAAATTCCATCTCTAATAATAATAATAATAACAAACAACCCCATTGAAAAGTGGGCAAAGGACATGCACAGGTATTTCTCAAAAGAAGACATACACGTGACCAACAAACATACGAAAAAACGCTTGACATCATTAATCATTAGAGAAGTGCAAATCAAAACCACAATGAGATACTACCTCATACCTGTTAGAATGGCTATTACTAAAATGTCAAAAAATAGCAGATGCTGGTGAGGTTGCAGAGAAAATGGAAAACATACACTTTTGCTGGTAGTACAGATTAGTTCAATCATTGTGGAAGGCAATGGGGTAATTCCTCAAAGAGCTAAAAGCAGAATGACCATTCAACCTAGCAACCCCCATTACTGTGTATATATCCAAAGGAATAGAAATTGTTTTGTCATAAAGACACATGCTCATGTATGTTCATTACAGTGCTATTCACAACAGCAAAGACATGGAATCAACCCAAATGCCCATCGGTGGTAGACTGGATAAAGAAAATGTGGTTCATACACACCATGGAATACTATGCAGTCATAAAAAAGAATGAGTTCATGTCCTTTTCAGGAACGTATATGGAGCTGAAAGCCATCATTTTTGGAAAACTAATGCAGGAACATAAAACCAAGTACTGCATGTTCTTGCTTACAAGTCAAAGCTAAATGATGAGAACACAAGGACACATACAGCAGAACAACAGACACTGGAGCCTACCAGAGGGTAGTGGGTTGGAGGAGGGAGAGGGTCAGGAAAAATAACTAATTGGTACCAGAATTAATACATGATTTATGAAATAATCTGTACAACAAACCCCCCACAACACGAGTTTACCTAAATGGCAAACCTCCACATGTTTCCCTAAACTTAAAATAAAAGTGAAGAAAATAAGTTTGGTGAGATACCTGTCCATAACTCTGAAGGCTCTGATAATTGTCGCCTCTTATGAGCTAAGAAGTTTGTGTGCCACATTTTCATGGATGCTGGCAAAAAGTACAATACTTCTGGGTCAGAAATCAATTACTAATTATTTATTGCACAGCAAACATCTAAGTTTCATCTTTGTGTCAGACCCTTTGCCTCCAAGTTTCACATGGGCAATATGGAAGAACCAAGTTGGATGCTGTATGCAAAGTGAGTCTGCATTACTACTGAGAAAATCCGAACCTGTGGAACCTGATGCTTTATGATGGATAATTAAGATAACCTGCTTAACTTTTGCTCTGGAAAAGGGGTCTTTTTTATTTTGCTGACTTTAATTTACTATATCTTTTTATCCTACTTCAGAGGAAGACACTCTATAATCCGAGACTGACCACTATACCAACATCATTGAAGAGATCCTCTGGAATATCAAGGAGTTGGTGCTCTGCTTGCAGAAGGTGCAGAGAGAAATCCATTGAAAATTATTTTCCGAAAATATCTACTTCTCATTTCTGTATTATCCTGCTTTCTTATGAACTTTCTCATGAGTATGCCATTCTGTCACTAGTCTGATTCATACTCAGTTATTAATAGGAGAGATATGATTTAAACTCAAATACTGACTCTGATGTCTCCAAAAAAAAATTCAAAGGGTACTAAGAATCTGAGGTAGTTCATATACTTGGCACTAAGTAACTAACAGAGAAAGAACTCAAGCTTCTTGGTTAAAAAGATAAGACTAATTAGGAGAAGAAAATTGTGTAAGCTTGAGATCAGAGAGTTAGAACATTCATTTTGCTATATTTATTCTCCTGGGGATTTTGCAATATCTGCATAGAAATCAAAACTATGTCTTAATTTTAAATGTAACTTTGTTTGACAACTATAATTTCTGAAATGTTTCTTTTTAAAAGGTGTATTGTTTCATTCAATAAATATATATTTTACATAAATACATAAAATTATAGGAAGATATATAGAGAATATTTTTTAAAGCGATTGTTATATATATGTATATATAATTTCTGAGACTTTGATAAGTTTGTTTTATATTTATTTTCTGTCAAACACAGCAAGTCTAAAATGAGTAGAAGGAAGGAAAATCACAGCTGTTGTCAGATTACTAAAGAGGAAAGTTCAAGGAAATGCACAGGTAGTATTTTCTTTCACATTTCTAATTTTGTGATAGCTTGTTTGTTAATTTTTTTTGGTAGTTTGACCATTTTATTATTAATTCTTTTAGAAGAATCACATCATGACATTTCAGTTCTGTTTTCTTCTTTCTCTTTTTTCTGCATTATAATTCTTTAATCTCTGCTGCTCTATTTTTAATCTAACCATTTTAGTGTAGACTTCTGGTATCTGTTCCAATAAGTAGTATGGTTCCCAGAGAATCTGGAGTGACAACAATTTATATATATACATATTTTCCACATAAGGAAATTTTAGTCAACAATGAATTGCATGTATGGCAGTGGTCCCGTAAGGTTTTAATACCTATTTTTACTGTACCATTTCTATATTTAGATATGTTGGAATACACAAATACTTACTATGTGTTACAATTGCCTACAGTATTCAGTACAGTAACATGCTGTACAGCTTTATAGCCTAGGAGCAATAGATACCCTATATATCATAGATGGATTGTAGTCTATAACTTCTGGTTAGTTTTTGTAAGTATAACTTATGTTTACACAATGATGAAATTGCCTAATGACACATTTCTTAGAATATATCTCTGTCATTAAGTGACACATCACCGAATACATGTGTTTTAATATAAAAGAATTTCTAAGCACTACTAAGTTTCTAAGTTAGTTTCTAAGAAACTACTAAGTTTCTAAGCACTATTATAGATAAAAATTTTCAAGTCTCAAAATGTTTTTATTCTACCATTCCTGTGAGGAATAGAGCAGAGTGGTTTGCACAGGAGCACATATTTTTGAAGTAGCTAAGGGCAACAAAATTATGAAAGTTGAAGAAAAAATATTGGGAAAAACTTTAAGAGGGTGATGCATAGAATAATTATTATTTATACTTCAAGAAGGGTTGGACTCTGGCAGCTTTCAGAGGGCTTGCATCTCTGGACTCAACCCTCAGGAGTTTTCTGAAGCTTACAGATTTCGGAATCTCTGGGTGTGGAGAAGACTTTGCTCCCCACAGGACAATCATTCAAATAAAATCAAACAATTTTCTTCTTTGGGCCTTGGCTTTTTATAAAGCTTTTTATAAAAAAATAGAAAAGTGCACTGAACCCAGCAGTTGTTCTTTAATTCTTTGGGGGTTAGAAAAGAAAGAGAAATGCCATTTTGTTTTCAGTTTGGGGGTTATCTTGACTTGATCTGAAGTTTGGATTTAGATTTGTTTGTGTTTGATGTATGTTTTAAAATCAGTGAATACATACATTGTATTTTTTATATATATTCTAAAAGTTCCTCCTCATTACATACACATATATACTCATATATATGCATAAACATATGTAAAGAATATACATGGGGAGTGTGTAATGTGTGTATATTAAGATATAGTTGAGAGTAAAATCTAACATGAACTATGGGTTGTCACATGGACGAGGATGAAGGATGTTCCCCTCAATATTTTAAAACACAAAAAGGGCAGGTCAGTTTCCAAAGTGATATAAATCCAGCAATATAAATCCATATATTTTGTTTTATATCACATTTCCACATGGCAAGGTTGGATTCTAAATTATTAAATTCATAATTTAACTTTGGTAAAGTTCTAACTGATGCCACCTGTCCTTCAACATATAACAGTGTATCACTTCCTATCAATCCAGAGGGACAAATTCCCTAGGATCACAAGCAACAGACACAAGGAAATGACATGGCAATGATGCTCATAACAGTCATGCAGGAACATAAGGTGGAAAAGGAATATACCTCTAGCCCCACAGAAGAAAATCTATTCCTCCTAACTCTGCTGTGCAAAATGGGCTTATTTAAAGCAACTGGAAATTTTCCCCAGCTGTCCTCAGGACAGCAACCTTAGAGGAGTCACTTCTAAGAAATATGTTTTTGTTTCTTTGGCTTGATGCTAAATAAGGTCCTTGATTAGAAAGAATTCTGGTCATTTTCAGCAAATGCAACATGCTCTAGCTGACTTACCCTGAACTAAGGAAGAAGTGGTCTGCATCTCTTTAAGGGAAACGCTACAAGACGCATTTTAAGAAAAAAATGGCACAGGTAGGAAATTAGATGGTGGAATAGATTTTGAAGCCCCTTTCCTAAAAATGTAGCTTTGTAACAAACATAAAAAATTTCCTGGATGTGGCTTTCCATCATTCTGTACACATATAGTGGGAGAATACAAAGCAGGTTTGCTAACCACCAATCCCAAAAGATGGCTACCACTGTGTGGAAAATAGTAAAGACCATCACTATGCCAGTCACCATCACTGTGCCCATTACTGCCCAAGACGGATGATGTCCTGACTGCACATGCTCCACTTTGCATCACAGCTGAAGGATCCCAAAAGGGTGCCCACCCCAGATTATGTACCACAGGAGCCATGTGACACACTGGGCCCAGCTTTGAAAAGCATCCTGCTTCTATGGGAGAAAGGAACAAAGACCAGGCTGTTTCCCCAAGATGTGACATTCCCTAGGAAGAACAGAAGCAAGGGATGTGCTGTTTCAGAGAGCTCCTCCCTGTCTCAGAATATCGTATTCTCAGTACATTCTACAGTATTCTTAAAAATTACAAGCAAGAAAAGGCGAGAACTGGGTTGGTCCAAGGCTGCCAGAAGAGCTGTCTTCTGGAGAGGAAGGGACATTTCTGCCTCTATTTTGCTATACCTATGTTTACACCTATTATTATATCACAGGCTATAGAAAACCAGACTATTCAGGGTTTAAGATACCACTGTTTTAAAGCAAAGTGATATGGTATAGATAGTTTCACAAAATGTTAAGAAAATATTTGAAAGGCTACATAGTTTTGCAAGTTTCTGAAAAGCAACCTTCTGGTAAGTTTGGATTTCCAAATCCCAAGTTTAAAATGTACTCAGTCATATATATTCCTCACAAAAGAACTTCTTTGACCTAAGGAAGTATTATTGATATTAACAGAAGAGTGAATCAAATTCTCAAGAATTTTAGAAGTTTGAGAAAATGGCTTACATTGTTGAAGGATGTAGAATCCTAAAATATACAAAGTAAGCCTGAAATACTAAAAAAAAAACAAAAACAAAACAAAAAAAAAACAACAACAAAAAAAACAATTTACAATATTTAAAAGGCATATAATATGAAAGACACTTTATCTCATCTTAAAGGAAAAGACTTTATTCACAAGGAGTAAGCTCTACTTTAGAGAGATCTTTTATATTTTCTCTAGGCAGAAGCTCAAATCCTTTATATCATAAGGGAATATATGATTTCTCAGATAAAGATTAACAGCTCCCATTATAAGTTTTTTAATGGGTAAAAGCTTATCACATTTTAGAAGGTTCTGTTTATGTTTTATTATTTTATTTTCATTTTCCCCTGCAATTGTTTCTTGTCAACTATATCTCAGACATTATCCAGCATGCTACTCACCCATGTAATTTGAATAGTTGAACTCAAGGTCTTTTCCAGGTGATTAGAACTGTTGAAGGATACTAAAATTTGAACTTGTGAGACACCTTTGTGAGGACAGTGGCTCTTTACTGTTTGCTAGTAATTAAATTTGCTGCCTCTGTAGTTCTTCAATGTATGATGTTGAGTGCCACGCATGTTGCAAACATGATACTGATGTTGCAGGGACTCAAAAATGACTGCGATAGGACCTTTAACTCTAGTGACCAACCCTGAGAAAGAGATGACAACATATATTTGCACACCTTCATACAGCAACCACCTCACCAATGACCCCAACATATACACATCTAGGTAATTCAGACTTGAAATACTCATCACTTTAAAAATGGGAATGCCTATCTCATGTTTATTATTTATAACTATATTTAGCAATTAATTTGACTAAGAAATACACTAACAGTTAAAATTTGGGAAAAAAAATAGTATGAAAACATTAATTAGAAAGCCTTGCTCTTTTCCTCGCCTCTAGGTACCCTGTTCTTTTCCTTTAAGGCAGCTGACATTACTAATACCTTGTGCATCTCCTCAGGGATATTCTGTAGGTATATAAATAAGTCACTTTTTCTTACTCAGATGGAAATGCTCTTCCCACACTGTTAGACACTTGTATCAGTTAGGCACCATACAAGTTTTGCTAAGAAGTTCTTCATTCTTATTCCATTGAGTGGATGTGCTATGTTTTAATTAGTCACTTACTGATGAGCATTTAGATCTTTTGGATTCCTTTCCCCCAGCTTGTTACCATTAAAAATAATGCTGAAAAAAATAAGTTTGTAAACCCCTTATTTCACACATGCACTATTGTATTAGAATTACTACATTCAGGACATGCGTGTTTATAATTTTGATAAAGATTGTCAAATTTCCCTCAGTGGAGAATACACCCACTTAAATTCCACCAGCAATGTAAGAAAATTAGTTTTCCCCACAACTTAGCCAAAGCAATATTTTACAAATTTTTTATATTTGCAAATTAGGTAGGTGAAAAATGGATCATAAATGTAGTTTGAATGTGCATTTTTCTTGAGTGGAGTTTCTACAACAGTGCTTTATAGCTACTGATATTCTTTTGCCAGTGAATTGTACATTCATATCTTCTGCTCAATTTTATTGAGTGCTATGTTTTGTAATTATTTGTAAATTTAGATTGGAAAATCCAAACTCATTTTAATATACATTATGGAATATGTACATTTATATTCAAATTATATGTATTCATAAGCCAGATAGATTTGTATTCAACTTTTTTTCCAGATGGCTACACAGTTATACAAATAAGTAATTGAAAAATCCTTTTTCCACAATCAGTTCTTAGATATATGAGTGTCTATTTCTGGACATCTGTTCTGATTGAGCAGATTAAATCATGATTTTTGTAACTGACAGTTTATAACTTATTTTAGTATTTGTAGAGTTAGTCCCTCTATATTATACCTTTTTTAATTTTAATTATAACTTGACAATCTTTCTCCCTTATTTCTTAAAGCAAATTTTAGAATGAATATGTTCAAAATAAAAATATAATGATATTATATTTATTGAACTCATGATACCTTTGGAACTTAACTCAGAGTTGATATCCCAATAATGTTAAAAATATCATATTCCTTTACAATTGTTTGAATACTCTAAGTTCCTTAATATGTTTTAGTGTTTTTTTTTCAGTTAATTATTTTAAGGATTTCCATGTATCCTACCTTACCATCTCCAAGTAATTATAGTAATTTTTCTTTTATAAATAATTGTTATGCATTTAACTTTTTTCTTGTCTGATTATATTGGATGTTACGTCCAGAACAGCTCTAAATCATAATGGTGGTAATGAAAACACTTGTGTTGGTCTAATTATAAATTTTGGAAGATACTAGTTGGAGGTTAAGATAGATTTTTATTTTTATTATCATGTTATAAAATAGTCTTTAATAACTGCTTTATTAAAGATTTTAAAGAAAAGCAATCTTAAACATAAAAATAAAATGCCAAGAGCACTTTAAAATGAAATACATGAAAACTTGTAATAAGTTTATATCTCTCATCTTTTCTCCTTCGGATCCAAACTTCATGTAGCTTTATAAATTTTTTCCAAAACACAAAAATCAGTACATATAATTCCCTATCCAATTATCTCCAGTGGCTTCAATTATTGCAGAAAACTATCCAAATATCCTCAGCACTTGAAGTATAATACCCTTCAAAATATGTCCCCAATTAATCTTTACCCCCCTGTTTTCCAAATTTACATGCAAAAACTCCACAGTCTTGCTATGCCAGAGACTGTCTCATCCATTAGGTATTCTTACCACTGTTATTATTTTAAGCCTGTGTTTTTTTGTTTCTTCTGTCATGAAGGCTCTCTCCACCTTAAACCTATCAAACTTCTTCTTGGCTTGATTTCCTAAACAACCTTCAAAGATATAATTACTTCTCTCGGATTCTACATTATTTTTGTCTCATAGACTTATCCATAGAAAATGACTCATTCTCTTGGATATACTTTTATACCAGTTTTTCAATCCTGCTGTAATTTTTATAAAATCATAATGAGATATCATATTTAGCATATTTATCTTAGAATTGTGTTATATGCAAAAAAAACCCAATAATTGTTTTAGTTATCTTTGTAATTCTAGTGCCTAGTACACTCCCTGGAATAGAGAAGGCACTCATTAAATGACAGTTACAGCTTCAAAAATGGATTTAATGATAGGTAAAAACTGTAACGATTGAATGTTGCCAAAAAAGTGTCTCTAATTAAAAACAAATAAAGGGCAGTTCGACCAATATTTATAATATATTAGAATAATCAAACATATGTTTTATGGAATAATTATAATGAATTTAATGGCATATTTTGAGAATCTTGATATATACTATCATTAACCGTTATGTGTGGATGTGCAAGCCTTCCTAAAATTGTATTTATAGACCATATATAGGCAAAACAAAATGCTTTAATTATTTTATATGTATGCACTGTTAGACTTTTAAAATGCATTTTGAATTTAGTTTCTGAAATAGATAACTCCTATCTCTGTGTTGTCAATTTGCCTAGAAAAGTTTCTTAGTAGATTTTACAAACGCAAACGTTGTAAAACTACCAAGAATAGGTGCCTGGAGTCTGAATAAGTGTGGCTTCCCTAAATTATGAATATTGCTGTGGTGACTTATTTGAGTCACTAATACACATACTAAGATAGAGTGTAGAAATACTGACAAATACACAAACTAATTAGATCTCAGGAGTTGTGCGAGTGGACTTGAGCATGTGCACTAAGAGGCAAAACAGCAGAATTTACTGGTATATGACCTCCTAGAGACATTCAGTCGGTGAGGGGGGAAGGCCTCACGTGAGTGTGCCTACGACGTCAGTAAACGCACTGTGCATGCTCACCTCCCCAGGGCTGGCAGGCCACTGCACATTTAGACAGCTCACCCCAAGGAAAGGGTCAGGGGAAAAGGGATGCAACACCCCAGAAGCATGCCAGCGTGTAAAACCCCAAATCTGAAGCTCGAACTGTGCATTTGTCGTTCTGGTCACCAGCTTGGCCTCTTCCAAGTGTACTTTCCTTCCTTTTGTCCCTGCCCTAAAGCTTTTAATAAACTATCACTCCTGCTCTGAAACTTGCCTGCCTGTACTTCTGCCTTCTGCCCCTCAGTTCAATACTTTCTTCTGAGGAGACAACAACTGAGGTTTCCAGAGACCCTATAGATTCCCCACCACTAACACATTTTGGTGCCATGTGACTCATAACTTGCAGCACTAACATACTTTGTTGCATGACTTGGATATATTCCCTAGTGATAAGCGATCTCTTCGCCTCACCTTTGGATAAATTTGTTTTTTCTTCTTGAGCTAAGACATCCATCTTCTCTTGCTCTTGGTCGTTGGTTCTCCTGGTTCTTGGGCCTTCAGACTTAGACTGGGTCTTACAACATTGGATCCCCTAGTGCTCAGGCAAATTCGCTTATATTAGAACTACACCATTGGCTTTCCTTGGCCTCAGCAGTTGGCAAACTTCTCAGCCTCCATAATCCTGTGAGCCAATCCCTCGTAATACATCTCTCTATATATACATCTATAGATATCCTATTGGCTCTGTTTCTCTGGAGAACCCTAACTATACACTGGCAAAAGACAGGTTCCTGGGTCATGGGCAAATGTATATTTCTCTCAACAGAGTAAGCAGCATAATTATCAGCATATTTGGTATCTATTCTTTGAGTGCAATTCTTAAGGTGATAGAGAAAGAGACAGGTAACACCTGCACATGCAGTGGATGTTGCTATAGGAAAGGAACTCTGCACTTAAGGAACCCGAGTCTTTTACACTGGATAGTAAGCCCTGCTTGCCCTTTGTTTCAGAGAGAGGTACCATTTATCTCTGTCTTCCAAGACATTTTGCTACAAAAATAGCCCTGAAAAGAAATTCTGGAACAAAGGAATTCAGCCCTTCTTCTAAGACATCCAGAAGCTTATGAGCCTCATGGAGAATTGTCTCCCGATTATATTGATAATTGACATATAGATTCATAGTATATTTAAGGAATATATATGGGACTGTTTGACACTGAACTCTTACAAATTACATCCTTTTAAAAATGTTGGCTGGGTATAGTGGCTCACACCTGTAATCCCAGCACTTTGGGAGGCCAAGGCAGGCAGATCACCTGAAGTCGGGAGTTCTAGATCAGTCTGGCCAACATAATGAAACATCGTCTCTACTAAAAATACAAAAATTAGCTAGGCATGCTGGCAAGTGCCTGTAATGCCAGCCACTCTGGAGGCTGAGGCAGGAGAATTGCTTGAACCCAGAAAGCAGAGAAGTAGAGGTTGCAGTGAGCTGAGATCACACCACTACACTCTAGCCTGAGCAACAGAGCGAGACTCTGTCTCAAAAAAAATTTTATCTTGTTATATAGAAGGAGCCATTTTTCCCAATTCCATGTCTGTATCATTTGTTCACCTTTTTCTTCCTCTTGTTGTTAAAGAACATGAACGTCTTCCTACTAAATAATATACCAGATTTATTTATTTAGATCAATTTTATTTTGCTTCTTGATTTAAAAATGTTAACCTCAAGGTCATCTGAACCCAGATTATTTCTGAAGTCCTTTTCTAAGTCACTAATTTCTCATTATTCTGAGTCACCATTGTAAATAAATACAGTAAAAGTTTAAAAAACATTAGAATATATGCTCTTTAAAGCCTAAAGAAGAGAGGTAAATTAATGGCAATGAAATTCTGTAAAAATTACCACATATGTATTTAACGCATATATTCCATTTCCATAATTAAACACATACACTGAGAAACATAGGTACAAATTTATACACCTGGTAGGGTGGTTATATATTTGGGTTCTGCAGTCAGATTACCCATGTTCATACCCAGGCTCTGCCACTCAGAGCAGAGGAAGCTCAGTTTCCTCACATGTAGTAATAGAGACAGTCGCAGTAATATATACCCATCAGAGGATTGCTGTAAAAATACATTAAATTAAATTAAAATTAAATTGCTGTTGTTTCATTCCCTCCCTTAGACCTAGTAAGTGCACAATAAATGCTAGGTGTAATTATAATGCAGAATGATGCAGAAAAGAACTAGGTTTCCAGTCACCAACGGACAGTTAGCATAGCCATTCTCAATATCAGCATCTGTGTAAAACTAGTATTGCAGTAACCTGATTTTTGTATTTAATCTAACAGCAATATTCTGTTGTTCTGTGACTATAAATACATTTTTATCTTGGCTTTAAAATGTCAGTAATATAGTGACATTCAATCATGAACAACCAACATAAAAACTATTATTTGTAATTTTATTATTATTGTAATTACTATTATTCAGACAACTGTAATTATTAGTTTGATTGCTAGAGCTTATTTAGCTTTCTCTCACAACCAGACAGTAGTGCTTTGCAATCATATTTTTCTTCCTAAGGAAAATTATTAAGTACTATTATTATGTCTGCTTTACAAATGAGAAAACTGAAGCTTGAATAGCTTAATGAATTGACTAAGGTCACAAGGAATGAAGCCTGAAGAATGAAGGAACAGGAATGCAATCATAGAAAAATTACGATAATTTGGATAATGGGAATGAATTTAAAATCATGTTTTCTATAAACCTTTGATTATAAATTTATGAAGAAAATTTTAAATGTTTTAGAGACAGGGACCATTTATTTCATTCCCTAGCTTTCTTTAGAACTTGTGTAAAAAGAATGTTACTGTAATGTTTTCAGTAATGACATACTGACTGAATCAATGAGCTTATCAGCTTATTCTAGTCATATCTCAATAACATATTTGTTTCTTTAGGTGAGACATAGCAGTCTCAATTCACAAAGAGACAGTATTTTTTTTTTCATTGTGTCTCTGAGTAAATATATAATAGCTATTCAAAATCTAGTATGATGGAGTCAAAGGACATCTCAGTGTCCCAGTGTATTGGTTTTGAAACCCAGCCACAGTATGTGGATTTCAGAAGCTCTAGTTGAGGCTTTTTTAAAAAAATAATAATAATAAGGGAAATTTTGGCATAGTGATCATTGATTTCCCATATGAATATCAAGTGGTTGGCAAAAGACGGGCAAAGTGAGATCAGTGCTTAGTTCAGGAGACCGGGTAGGCATTTGTCTTTGCCAGTGACATACCATGTTTTGATAAAACGTGGCAGGTAGAATGTCAACATCTCCCAGAGTTAATCTAGCAATTACAGGTGATCTCTATCTTGGATAAAGATTTTTTTTTTCAATTTGAAGTGATGAATTCTTAAATGATCTCAAAATCTCAATTACATGTACCTTTTTCTGTTATTGTTCCTTAAGCTTATAAGAAAAAAACACAAGTACTACTAAAATTAAAGGATCATGAATCAGGAGTAGGTCATGTTGATATAATATAGTTTTCCTTCTAGCTCTTAACATGAAGCTTTGAAATGATGCCCAGGTTTTCCAAATCACAGAAACAATGTACAATATTATTAATATTGGGACTGACATGCAGATAGTTAAACAACACAGACCTTTCATCTGTATAACCAAGAGCATCTTATGCCAAACATGAACTCTTGTGTTGTTTTGTTTACACTGTTGTTACAATCTCTTCCAATGCTTCATAAGGCAAGAGTAAAAATTACAGTCAAGAATTTCATTTTGATATTATCAGAAAATATAAGATGCTCATATTCTAATAAGGACAATATTAATCACACTTGCTCAGAAAGTAATTTGTGTCTGATAACATGCCAATCATTTTTCATATATCATTTCTATATTATATTACTTTAGAGACCAATTGATCTTCCAAAAGATTAAATAATAAGCCAAAGTCACTCATTTGGCAAATGCTTGAGCCTTTAAGTTCTGTCTGACTCCAAAGTCTGTGTTCAGACAGTATTATGTGGCTTTCTACAAATTCATATTCATTTCAATAAACGCTACTGAAAAAGGGTTTTGTACCTGGGGAAGACTTTGTACTTGTTAATCAGGTACAGCATGAAAATAATTTCCTACAGCCAGCCTTTCCAAACTCTTTTGTACATTTGATTCAATAGAAATGTTAAAAGTCATTCCCCAAACACAAAAAGTTGTAAAAGTAAATAGGTATAAAAGGTGCTAGAAATATCTTTCTTCTAGAGTTACTGTCGATATACTTAAGAAAAGACTAACCTTGTTATTTATTAATTATTTGTTAACAGGTCTTAAAAAATAAGCAAACTGGAAGTTAAATGTTATATAATTCATGAACGGAAGCCCCTGATGCTCTATTTGTGTATGAATTCAAGGGAAGAATTTTAATATCATAATTACATATACATATATATAATCTACTTTATTATTATTAATCTGTGTTACGTATATGTATCCTTTTATCATTTCAACATTTGTGAGTTTTATTGTTCGATATTTTGTATTTACTTTATAAACATATATTTTTTATCCAAGTTCTTTAGTGTGCAGTGTTTTAAGTGTGCAGTCTTATGGTTCTAATGCTGCATTTTTTAAAAATTACAGAAGTCAGAATATTTCAAATAGAGCATGCAGCATTTCTCTGATTTCCTTTTATTTGTCGAGACAGAATCTCTCTCTTGCCCTGGCTGGAGTGCAGTGGCACAGTCTCAACTAAGTGCAATCTCTGCCTCCCAGAGTCAAGCAATTTTCCTGCCTAAGCCTCCCGAGTAGCTGGGATTACAGGCACCCACCACCGCACCCTGGGTGAGGGGTAATTTTTTGTACTTTTTTTTTAGTAGAAATGGGGTTTTACCATGTTGGCCAGTCTGGTTTTGAACTCCTGACCTTGTGATTCGCCCTACTCAGACTCCCAAATTGCTGCGATTACAGATATAAGCCACCATAACCGAACTTTCTGTGATTTTCAATAAATGGGAGGTAACCAGCCAAAGGTGAAACAATTCATGACTTTGGGAGCAGCTTAATTCCAGATCATTGTACATTTCACTTCACTGTATTCCTTCCTATTCTGAGTGTATTCATATCAAACAATTTTTGTTTTACTCCACAATGAAAGGAAAATATAAGAACAATCTACTTTTAGAGGCCAAGGTGAACGATTCACTTCAGCCCAGGAGTTTGAGACTAGCCTGGGTAGCATGGTAAAACCCTGTCTCTACAAAAAAAAAATAATAATAAAAAAATAACCTGGTATGGTGGCATTTGCCTGTAGTACCAGCTACTCTGGAGGCTAAGGTGAGAGGATCACTTGAACCAGGGAAGAAGCAGTTGCAGTGAGCTGAGATCATCCCACTGCATTCCAGCCTGGGCAACGGAACAAGACCCTGCCTCAAAAAAGAAAAAAAAAAAAAGAATAGTCTTACTGCTGTGCCCAAAAATTAAATTCACCAATATTTTTGCTAATTTAAAATAGGCACATAAATATGATACAACACATAAATAGCTGTTCATAAAAATATTGTCATATTTTAATTTTTATACCAAAAATATAAAATGTGTGTTGCACTGTATTTTGACAGTTTTTTCTAATTAAAGTCAGTTGATTTTTTTAATATTTCTGAAGTTATAAAGTTTACTAAAAATTTATTTTTAATATCAACTAATTTATTGGAGGCATATCAATTACTGTATAATTCTCTCCTGATGGTATTCTCTGTGTCTATTAGCGTTTAGAAATGATCCAGGTGGCAGTAATTCTGTGGAAATCTCCCCTGCTAGGTAGAATTATCCTTTCCCCTTGAGTGTGGGTGGGCCCAGTGAAAATGATGGGATATCATGCCCATGATTAGTTTATATGGCAAAGACTAAGAGATTTTGAAGATGTAACTAAGGTCCTTAGATTACTTTAGGTGATTCAAAAGAGAGATTATCCTGATGGTCCTTACCTGATCAGATGAGCTCACTTAAGGAGAGTCTAGAGATCCGGGGCAGAAGAAGAGCTTCTAAAAGACAATCCCTGTCACTAGACAGGGAACCACCGGAAACCTTCAGGAGTTGAGGGCCTCAGTCCTACAGCTCCAAGGAACTGAATTCTACCAACAGCCAGTGAGCTTGTAAGAGAACCTCAAGCATTAGCTGAGATCACAAACCTGGCTGACAACTTGATTTTAGCTTAGTGAAAACCCTGAGCAGAGGACCTAGTTAGCCTAGGCTTAGATTCCTAACTCACAGAAACTGTGGGATAATAAATTTACACTGACTTTAACCAGTAAGTTTGTGATAATTTGTTACACGGCATTAAAAAAATGAATAGAGCTAACTATTTTTTTTTCTGGTCTTAAACTGTTAAGAATTTGTGTTATGTTCATTGCATTATATAGTAGGAAGAAAATAAGTGCAGATAAGCATTCATACTTCCTGTATTGCTATTAAATAGCGACCTTTCTCAACCATCAATACTACTTATTCTTTCTCAGTTCAAACAGCAAAATTCAATAATCAAAACTTTGTTAACTTCCAATAAAGGCCTGAAGCAGCACAGAAATAAATGAATAAATAACCATAAATTTGGTGGTAGTAAATCAATAATACATCTGAGTTCTTTATCCTGTAGATTCAAGTCACAGTCCAATTTTCTTCTAAAAAATTGAACTTGAGTTTTATTTCATTTCCATATTTTTTAAACTATGAAATGTAATATCTAGAAATACATTCATTTCAAACAATCCCACTTCAACTGGACCAACCAATTTAAATATCTCGTGGGACTGATTAGACAGAGATAAGGAAAGTGTATATAAACAAAGTATATGATGAAAATATAACTTACTTGCTGTTCTGAGAAAATTCTCATGTCCTTTCAGTTTTTCCAATCATAGTATCTGTGACTTACTCAACAACATAAGGAGGATTATTTTATTTGTAATGATTTTGATGTTCCAAGTCAACTTCCAAAATATTTTTAAATTATGCGACAGGATATATTTCTGAAAAGATTTCTTTTGTAATGTTGAATTTTATAAATCAAGTATTATTTCTTCATTGCTTTTCTAAAAGTGCATTACCAAAGAGAAAAGTGAGATCATACACTCTGAAAAGTTCAGATACTATTCTTTTAAAACTATGTCTTAATTTTAATATAAATCAAAAAATTGAATGCATCTTTAAAATGATATTAGGTAAGTTAAATGTAATATGTAAATCACTCTTTCAAAGTAATATTAAATTATCTAATATTAAAATTGAATCTCAGACTGCATCAATAAAATTAATTTAGCCATGTATAATTATATTGCTATATGTTAAATTATTTAACCTGAGAAAAAGTCCCTAGCCTAGGTCAAGCCCTTTGTTACAAGTTCTCAAGCATCTCCCTCTATGTTAACAATTGGTTAATTGTATTTTGATGACTTTAATGCCTACCTCCTGATATGGTTGGGCTCTGAGTCCCCACTCAAATCTCATCTCAAATTGTAATCCCCACGTGTTGAGGGAGAACCTGGTGGGAGGTGATTGAATCACGAGAGCTATTCCCAATGCTATTCTAGTGATAGTAAATTCTCACCAGAGCTGATAGTTTTAAAGTGTGGCAATTCCTTGCTTTTGCTCTCTCTCCTGTTGTCTTGTAAAGACGGTACTTGCTTTTTCTTCAACTTCCCCCATGACTGAAACTTTCCTGAGACTTCCCCAGCTATGCAGAACTGTCGGTCAATTAAATCTCTTTCTTTATTAATTACCAGTCTCAGATAATATCTCTATAGCAGTGTGAGACCAGACTAATGCACTGCCTCAATTCCCTGCCACAAGCCAATGAGCTCCACTAGGGAAAAACTGTATCTTATTCACCACATGATTTTCACTGGGATGACAGCACAGTGTTTAGTCCCACAGAAGTAGTTACTGGCATGATTATCTGACCAAAGGAAGAAGAAAGGGAATGAGGAAAGGGAGGAAGATTGGAAGAGACAAAGGGAGCAAGGAAGGCAAAGGCTGCAGAATAGAAAAGAAAGGCTGGAAGGTAAGCAAGCAAGAGGGGAGGAAAGACGGATGGATGGATGGATGGATGGATGGATGGATGGATGGATGGATGGAAGGCGATTTTCATGAAATTAAAGAACAATATTTTTCTACAGTAATAAAATTATACCTACCTATTAATAAAAGCCTACTAAGAGAGATTTATCTCAAGATACCTATTATGTACATTTTACATATTTACATAGTGTGTAATTGAAAACATATAGAAGAAATTCTATTATACAAATAGTCCTTTGGGACTATTATTTAAAAATTGGTGACAATTTTTTTTTCTGTAAAATGAAGATACTAATAATACCGATCTCATCGTATTTTGTGAGAATTAAAAGAATACAGAAAACTTAGAGTAATGTCGGGAACACAGCAAATGCTCAATAAATATTATTGTTACTGTTTTGATTGTGCTAGTACTACTGCTAATTAACATTATTAAAGTGAAATTAAAAATTTTTGTCCAGCATTGTATGCCTGTGTTAAAAAGTCTCCTGTACTCCATAAGTATATATGCCTACTACATATCCATAAACATTAAAAATGAAGAAAACAATTTTGTGTCCAAAGGTTCACTGAAAGTAACAGCACCTGAGTTTGAATACAGGTAAGTCTGCCCCAAAGCCCACATTCATTATATTACAATAAAATGTGACTGCTCGGATGTTGAAATGCTTCAAATTCTCACTGGCCATGTTCATAATTGGGGGGAACATTCCCGTGTGAGACCCCTAAAAGGCGTGAGTCTCACTATACGGTGAGTTTGATCCCAAACACAGTTTCCTACTGGAGGCAGTCGAGCTATCCGGAAACATAGGAACCGAAAGATGAATGATCAGTTTCTAATATCAACCACAATATCGTTTGGGCCTAAAACTATGCGTTGCTGCTAGACCGAGTAACCCCCTACCAGCAACCAGTTCCTGCTTTTAACCTTTTTATGACTCTCTCTTTAAGAATAAGTTTTAACCTTTTCTTTACTTACCTGACTGCCTAATGGTTTAACTGTCGATATTTGCAAAGCAAATGCCACCATAAGGGATGGCTTTGATTCCTGACTCAGAGATTCCTGACTCAGAGATTCCTGAATGGGGAAGTTGAATTAAGTTGAGTTAGGAGTAGACAAAGGAGAATCCGGTTAAAAGATATTCTGATGAGCAAAACTAGAAAAACTTTTCACATCTCAGTTCTAAAACAAGATCAAACCGGAGATACCTGCAGCCAGGATGAATAATGTCTGGATGCAAACAAGCTTTGTGATTACAGGAAATTCTGTTACTTTTTACAACCACTGATTGCATATCTGACTTCTCTATAGTATAGGCCATGTAAGGTATACATTTGCATTTCCTCTTGCTATGACGTAAACCAGAGCCAAGAAAGTTTATTTATTCCTGGCCTTTGAAAAATAAAATTTGCTGTTTAGGCACAGCCTATCAGCCCTCCAGACACCTCGCTTTCTCTCTCTCTGTCTTTATTATTTTCTCAGGCGCACTCCCTCTTCCAGGTATTGGGACCCTCTTGCAGGTCGAGAGACCCCCGGGGCAGACGTGCCTACCCGTCCGGACGGTCCACGACACATAATATTGTTTCTATAATAGAAGCTGGACTTTGTTGCCATCCTTGAGATGAACCTTTTAAGAAAAATAAGTTAATCTCAATTTTTCCCTGAATGTGTTGTTTTTCTTCATTATACAATAAATATAATAGTGAACTTTAAAAAAAAAAAAAGAAATGTATCTTTAAGACATTCAAATATTAAATCTGTACTATTTGGAGACTATCTGTGCTCCTAGTCATTCTGTGGATGTGGCCATTCTCTAAAAGCCAAAGAAACTGAATGGCATACAGTCAATATATGGATATAAAAAGAGAATGACCAGTTCCATTACTATCTTCTTCACATGGAAACATTTCTTGTGTTTTCATCTGCATAAATATATCTCAACCAGCAAAGGAGATGGAGAGGGGATTCTTCCTTGCTGAAACTCTATCTGTTCAAATTTTGAAAACAAAGACTCTGAGGATTTTCTTTTTTTATATAACTATTTAAAAAGTTCACAATTTAAACCCATATAACTCTTTTCTCCAGTGATTATTGGTTACAGCTAATATTATTTGAAATTTTGTATTTTAGCTTTTTCTATGTGAGCTATTAGATAACATTGTGATATCTTGGTTTGGGTTTGCATTATTTCAAGTCAGTCTGCTCTGATTTATTGCTGGTTACTTTTTTTTTTTTTTTTTTTTTTTTGAGACAGAGTCTTGATCTGTCGCCAGGCTGGAGTGTAGTGGCGTGATCTCGGCTCACTGCAACCTCCGTCTCCCGGGTTCAAGCAATTCTCCTGCCTCAGCCTCCCGAGTAGCTGGGACTACAATCACATGCCACCACGCCCAGCTGATTTTTATATTTTAGTAGACACGGGGTTTCACCATGTTGGCCAGGATGGTCTCCATCTCTTGACCTCGTGATCCACTCGCCTCAGCCTCCCAAAGTGCTGGGATTACAGGCTTGAGCCACCGCACCCGCCTGCTGGTTACTATTCTAACAGCAATGAATTGACAGATCCTCCCTAGAAGGTCACAAGCTTCTGTAGGACCCAGGTGATACAATTGCTGGCATTTCTACATGTAGTCATAGAGTCTGCTCAAATAAAAATGAAAAATAAATTCCCCCTAGCACCAAAACTGAAATGTTCAGTTATTTTCCATACCATTGATTTTATTTCACCTTTTTTTCTTCTCAGATAGTAGTTGAAATAAAATATCCTGTAATAGGCAGTATTTACACACTATAAACCATACCCAGGCCTGTCTTTATTTTGGGTTCATCAAATATGGTATATAATCTAAATTTTGTTCCCATGATGGTTTCTCCTTTTAAAAAGTAGTATAAAATTAATTAGAATACTTTATATTTGCCTAAAAGCATATTGAGATATTACTTTTTATACCGTATTTGATGTATTACAAGGTTAAAAATTATAGTAAAAAAATTTAGCTGTTGTCTGAAAAAGGGATAACTTTTTAAGAATTTCTACAATGAATCAAGATTAAGTGAACCATGAATAGAGACAAGTCAATTTAAACTAAAATAATAGCAAAATCTACAACACTGAAAATAAAATCTGCCTAGAAAATAAAGATAATCAGTATTTACCTTATTGTGGCTTCTCTTACTCTGTGCTGTAGTACTTGCTTACAGCTCCACGTTTGCTTGATCTCCTTCTAGGTAGCTCCTCCTTCTCAGTTGCTCCTCCTTCTCACTGCCTGAAAGCCTTCTCACAGTTCTCGCAGGCTGCAGTTTCTGAATGCTAATTCTCTTCTGAGACAAAGAATGCCAAAATGTGGTATGAAGTTAGTTGCTTTGGTGTCAAACCTTTTGATCACTTGAATTTCAGTTAGTAAACTTACCTGTTTCCAAAAGCTCGACCTCCAGTCCCTGAGTGCATTGATGTGGAGCCAGTCATCAGTTTCTTACGAGAAGTGCCCATTCTGTCACTATTTCACCTGCAATGTGATTCCGGGCCCCCATGTAACCACTTAGCACTTAGGACTTAGCATTCACCTTGAATAGTAACATTTATATTTGAGTACCTTATTTACTGATATTCTTTCAAACATCTCTGGAATTTTGAATTTCATTCTTTTCTTTAGAACAATCAAGCCTTTTTAAATTTTCTCAAGACATAATTCCAAAATGATACAACAATCACTAGGTAATTATAGTTTATTAATTTCTCGATGCTGTCACTAACATTTCTCAGAATTCTGTAGTGATTCTTTTATCTGGCTTGTATTTCCTCTTTTTGAGCTTTCCCTCTATTTAGCAAGAACTTAGTTTGGTTGCCAAGGCTATCATATCATATTCATCTTATTAATTCTTCACTTGTTAGTGTTTCCATAAAAATCTTGATGCGCATATGTATGTATCCACAGTCACACACCCACAGACATGAAAGCTGCAATTAATGAGTTTCTTCCTATCTCCTCTGCAAAATGATCAACCACATTTTATTGAATATAGTATTATTGGCCTTCTATTTGGATATTTTTAGGTTGTAAGTATCAACTTTTTTCCAACACCCCTTACCCCATGCCTAACCCTAATACTGGTTCATCCCTGGTTCTGATCCCTTTTGGTCAGATGAGGGTGCTGATTTCCAGGAAACTGATGAATCTTTTAGGTTAACAGACACTCTTAGAATTACCTCCTTTGTAAGCGATTTGAAAACAACATGCACATTGTTTTGGATTGTTTATTCTGTACAAGGCACTGCAGTAGGCACTGTACATAATGACTTATCTGGATCATGAATATTTCCTCTTCAGTACCCTCATGACCAAATCCTATTTTATTAGCTCTGACTTTCCCCTGTGCATCTGAGAAAGATGAACAATGGAAGAAGCAGACAATCTCTAGAACTCTGCCTTGCGTTCATTTTTTCATCAGGACCTGCTTTGATGCAGAGAGGTAATCATTCTCTCAGTTACCTGCACTGTCACAGAGGAAAAACATTCTTGAAACCACTCTTATCAGTGCTGCAGAAAGAAATCACAGGATTTCCACCCATGTCAAGACACTATACGGATACTGTGCTGTAACTTTACTCCTGATGGGAGCACAATTCTGTCCTTCCACATTCAACACAAAGTGTATTTAGTAACTTATTCATAGATTTACTAATTTAATCCAGAATTATAATTTGAGTGTCCTCAAGTAACAACCTGAACTAAAGAGGGAAGATCACAATTTGTATTAAACTTTCTTGAAAGTGACAGCGAATAATTTTTTGAATGAACAAATGAACTAGAAAATAAATATATATCAGATGAGGGTGAGTGAGTTATAGAGAATTTAAACAAATTTACATGATAGGGTTGTGACTTCTGATTGGCTAGAAAGTGAAGCTTCTCTGAGGGAGTGATATTTTACCAGAATCAGAAGAATGAGAAGCAGCTGGACTTTCAGTTTCTGTGACAGATGAATCTAAGCACAGGGTAGAGCTACTACAAAGGTCCTGAGGTAAAGTGAGCTTATTATCTCCTAGGAATAAAAAGAAAGCCAGTGTGTCCAAAGCCTAATGATGGAGATGGGAAGATATATATTGTGAGTTTGGAGCATGTGAAGAGTCATACGGTGCTCCCCCATAAAAGTGTGTATGTCCATATCTAAAACCTTGAAATCTGAGAATATTACTTTATTGGGAAAAAGGATCTTTGCAGATATGAAGATGAATCTCAAGATGAGATCACCCTGGCTTATTGAGGTAGATTCTAAATTGAATGACAAGCACCCTTAGAAAAGGCAGAAAAGAAGACATAAACAAGAAAAGAGGAAACACAGAAAAGAAGACATGCAAACAGAGGCAGAGATTGAAAAGAGGTAACCATAAGCCAATGAGGCTGAGGAATGTGAAGGAACTAAGATAAGTACCCCAGAGTCAGAGCGAGAACTGCCATTAGCTTGATTTTAGAGCTCTGGCCCCTGGGATGACTAGGGAAAAGTTTTGTTATTTTAAGCCACCTAGCTTGGGGTAATTTGTTGTGGCAGCTTTAGGAAGCTAATAGTGACAGATAAGCAGAGGGCTGATCATTTGGAACATTGAGAGCAAGCATAAGAAATTTGGAATTTTATACACATTTAAAGAAGAACTTGGGGGTTGGCGAGAGGATGGAGAATGAGGGGCCTAGTGTTAGATGAAGAAGATGGTCTGGTTTTCATGGAGGTAGATCAATATTGGTTTTAGATTATGGTCGGGTACAGTACGGCTGTGGGCAGAATCCTGGATTTTCTCATATTACCTATCAGCTATGTGACAGAGGATGAAGTCTTTCAAGCATCTACACCTGAGTTTCCTCATCAAGTTGATGTGGATAAAAATAATGCCCTAATTCATAGATTTGCTGTTAGAATTCAATGGGTTTAAAATTTAAAGTACTCTGGAAGAATCCTAATAAGTACTTAAAAGGTACTTTAAAAACTTCAGATATTATTGTATTTTGAAAGTTTGGAAAATAGATTTTAAGAAGGCAAATGATGAGGCAGGTAGAAAAGAGGGATGCGGAGTCCCAATCAAAAGATTGGTTAAAGGTGGTAATTTGAGGAGTGAATGGAGCTGAGAAATATTTTGAAAATAGAATCTACTCTACTTGGATTTGGGAGGTAGGAGAAGAAAAAGGAAGGAAGATGTGTAGCTTGTCAGTTTGAGTAACTCAGGACCTTGTAATATCATCTAGTAAGGATAAGATACAGGACTCCTAAAGGCACAGACTTTTTATAGGAATAGTTCTGTTTTGTATACATTAAGTTTCAATGCCTCTTAAGCATTCAAGCCAAGAAGGCAATTATACAGATTATTGTGGGGTATAGAGAGTGGGTTTTTTGTTTGTTTGTTTGTTTGTTTTTAGTTTGGAGCTTAGGGTTAGAGATATTTTTAAACCATTAATCTATTGATGGTGTTTAAACTGTGGGCCTGAGTTGGATCACCTGTACAGAATGTTTAAATATTTTACTGAATCTACTATTTAAAAATAAGAAAAAGGGAAAACAATGATAATAAACTCAAAAGTTATAATTTACAACACTTTACTGTTATTTCTGCTGGATTATTCAGCTCAGGTTCCTAAAACTAATCACCCTAAATGGAATGACTTAAGCAGTAACTCTTTCTTTCTCACAGTTCTCAAAGATGGGAAGTTCAAGACTAAGGTGTCACTTTCTTGCTGTGTCGTCACATGGCAGAGAGAGCATGTGAGCACTCTGGTCTCCCTTCCTCTTCTTATAAGAGCATGAATATTCCATTGGGAGGGCCCTACCCTCATGCCTTCATCTAAACCTAATTACCTCCTAAAGGCCCATCTCCAAATGCTATCACATTAAGGGGTAGGGTTTCAACATATGAATTTAGAGGTACACAAACATCCAGCCCATCACATTTGCACTTGAGGTCATCTACATCTATTGTTTCTGTATAGTGGGAAGATAATTTATAATGGTGTGCTACTGCACATTTCTTTCCAACTCTGTATTCCAAGAGAGTACCTTGGTAACTTGAAACAGCCATCCTTAGATAATCATAACATAGACATTGGAAATGCTATAAACCAGCCTCTTTCCCTTCAAACCCCTGGAAAACTGGTCAGTTAACATTTGCTAGCATATGATACCACTGGGCCTTGGGAGGCTTTGTTTATTTGTTTTTAGGACTAAAAAATACTGTCATTTATTTATATGCCGATACTTGTCAAATAAGACTTTTCACGTCACCGGAATAATTTTATTTCTTAACAGTGTATTTATGTTAAGAAATCATAAAAGTTAATTCTCTGAGGATAAGATCTTTGAGAGAAAAAATCCATGGAGGTGAGGATTATTGCAAAAGCAGTAGAGTTTTTAAAAAGGGAAGAGGGGATAGGATCCAGAACGCTAGAGAAAAAAAAATAGCCTGAGATAGTTAAGAGTCATCTGTAGTGACATCAGAAAATACCAATGGCAGTAGTTGTATGTGCTTATGTGGGAGATGATGAGGGCATTGCTTCTTTTCCTGCCAGAAGGAGAAGGGGAAGGCATCCTGCCAAGCCTATGACTGAGAAAGAAGTCTCATTTCACCCAGTTGCAACTACCACATCTGCCCCTAAGTGGAGTGAACACAGACAACAACTTGCCAACCATTTTCCTCTTATTTCACTAGGCCTTCAAAGACAAAACTCTAAAAATCAAAAACTTTTTTTCCAATTCTTTATGAAAGACCTATAAGTCTTGGAAAAATGAAAGTGCTAACCAACCTTATTGACCTGTAACTACTTGCTTATAAAAATTAACCTCTGGAATTCTATGCAAATCACAAGTCTCACAAATGCTCCAAATATCCATAAGAAATGTCATGGAAAATTTCTGGAGTTTATATAAATCTCAAAATGCCTTCATTAGCTTATGAGTGGAATGTTTAGCCCTCAGTGCAGTCGAAGCTAAGAAGTTCACATTAGCGTGTAGAGCACTTGGTAAAATATTCTATTTCTAGTACCTAAATATAAAAATTAGAACCTGTTATCTCTAAAACGGAGCAATCTTCAGCCACTGTGTAGTCAGTGAGAGGACAGGTGATTTCTGAAATAATAAACCTGCAAATTCCTTAGAGTTTAAGTCTCATAACTATAACCAGCTGTCAGTTGAGAATAACTCAATTGAGCTGAGCATCTAGAGTAGCCAAAAAGCGTTTCTATTTTATTAAATTTCTTCCTCTTGCTGATGATTGAGACCTAAGTTGTGTATTGTGGTTTTATGATTGTGATATAAATTACCAGCAGGAAATATTCTGATGTCTCCAGATTACACAGAAGATCATCAACATAGTCTGGACTGATTTTAAACTACTAGATTAGGGCAAGTCTTTGCACATCACTAGAAAAACTTCATTTCTTACTGCTTTAATACTATTAAGAAAAATATGTCAGTTCTCTGAGGAGAGGATTTTTTTTAAGTTATCCTATATCACAGAGATTGTGACACAAGTCTCTAAAGGAGAAATTCATGAGTCCAATAAGGTATTTCCTGCAGATAGGTTATTTGACTGAGTCTCATCCAGGTCAGCTGAAGAAGGAGAGATTACTATAGAGATTTATATGGAGCAAGAGTGGAGGCAGAATCTCATAGAAATTCAGTACAAAATGGGTAATCAGTTTGAGTTTCATGCAAAAATAGTGTTCTGGGTATTTTTGTTAAGAGTATTTTTTTGTTAAGAACAAGAAATTGTAAGCTGCCTTCCTTATGTGCTATCTTTAACCTGGGTCATATTTTCTTTGCATGTCCGTAGAGTTCTCTGCTCACTACTTGCAGTCTTCTTCACCCTTCCGTATATCTCTTAAACGTTTCATAGCTTGCTTTATATGCTAGACACTGTGCTTGGTAACAGTAAAAAGATGCCTACGGATTTTGCCCTCACAAAGCATACCTTCTGGTAAGTGAGAGGTACAGTAAACCAGGAACCCAAAGCAAGTAAGGTAAGTAGATTGTGAAAAGTACTAGGAGAGAAAAACATGAGGCCTTGGGATTAAAAGGGATCTGGGTGAGGTAAGGAAGGAGATGAGTAGTGGGCATGGACAGTACATTACATACAGTAATTCAACAAAAAGTTATTTAGAGAATTGGAGATGGCTGATGAAGCCAAGGGTTTGAAGTGGGAAGAGTTTTGGATGAATAATTGTAGCAATGGCTTAGTCATAACTGCCAGTTAACTGATAGCCCATACTGGCAAAGTACATTGACCATTCATTCGTTTTCCCTTTCATGTTGGGCAATGTGTTAGCTGACCCAGCCAGGGAGGCTTTACTCATTCCACTTAGTTCCTTTTTAATTCTGTGATTTACAGCTTCCTAACAGACTAGGTTTTATGAAAGTAGAGACTTGTGACTGTTTTGTTCACTGTGTATCTCTAATACCTAAAGCAGTGCTGAGCTCAAGATAGGAACTCAAGAAACATTTATGGAATGAAGTAATTAATGAATGAGCTGTTGAAAAATAAGCAGATTAGAGGATGAATGAGGATTTTATTGATCTAGGATTTTTATCAATAATGCATTAGAATGTAATTCAAGAGCTTTTCACCTGAGCAAAATTTGGTAGAACTTTTAGAAATGGAAGTATTAACCCTTATCTTATATATCTTGGGTATGCATTTTAGATTCGCATTCTTTTAACAAAAAAATTATTGCTTATATTTATTTAGGTACACATATATGAAGTTACTGGGAATCAAGAAAATACTATTAACATATACTCCATATTTATATCTCCCAAACAGAAATACAGTGCCTATACTTCACTGATACTTAATAAGTAGCTGTTGAATAATTGAATGAGTGTGCATATACATTTTTATTTTCTGTATTTAAATGTCTTGGGAAAAGTTATAATATGTGTATCTTTTCTACTAAAAATATATAGAAACCTGAGATTTTAATATTAAATATACAAAATGACTTTATCCATAGAATTAGCAATACTATTGAATTTTAGAATATTTTCCCCCCTAACTATAACTTTTTAATGTAGCCTTCAAAACTTTTTGCAAAGTCATGTGTTCTATGAAATGAAAAATAAATGATTTTCACAAATGTCACCCACAGAAAAGCAGTCACAGAGCAGATGAACATTAATTAGGTTTTTTGATATATTTCTTGCAACATTTTTTTCATTAATCAGCTAAAAATAGCTTTTTAATGCTATCCAAAATTTCACACAGTCAAATTGTGCCAGGGATTTATTTTTTTAGATTGAATCAGAAACAGACATCTATTACAAATATGTAAAAAAACGATTTCCAGCTCTTGCAAATCACATTTTCATTTGACAAATTGGTATAGGTTTTCTCTACAGAATCTGAATTGTTCAGATTGTAAGTCATAACAATATAAGGCAACTTGTTGATGCTGATTGGACTAATGATCTCCAGCATCTAATCACAAATAAGTTTGGGACTAAATATGGATCATTGCAGTCAGTAAGGGAGAGAGAAGAGATAATAGCAAACAAATAACATCTTCTGTCTGAACAAAACTTTACATTCTAGATTGTTCAACTGTAAGCACTTTGATACATGCTGCAGCTCCAAAAAGGGCACCATTGCATATTAACAGCTTAATCAACATCAATCTCTGCCTAAAATGTCAGACTTTCAGCAGATTGTTTTAATAATAATTGAGATGATTTATATTCAGTCATTCACTTTACAAACCTCTGCTGTTCACTCAATGTCAGATATGTTCTAGGGGCTAAATGGTTTATTTAACAACAACAACAACAAAAAAGTTGTGTTACATCAAAAAGAAAGTTATGCAGTCATAACGTTTAAATGTAAATTACACTAAACATGAAATTTAAATGTTATTATATTAAATGTTATTGAACTTCAGATGAGAAAACTGAGTCTAATAACATGCTTACCTCATTAGACTAAAGGTATGCTGGGCAACAAATTGCAGAGCAGAGTGAGGACCAGTACTCTGGAGACAACCTCAGTTTCCCAGGACAGTCGAAATTTTATGTAATTTTATCTCTTACAGTGAAAGCTTTTTTTATATTCTATTTTAAACCAATGTTTAAAAAATAAAATAATGAAAAGGTTTGCATTTGAAAAATGTGCCTCTTCTATCTTAGTGGGACTGGTAAATAGTGAAAATGGTCAGTCTAATATCTCACCACCGAGCCATTTTCCCTATCCAGAGGAAATCGGTCTTCTCTGCTTGCCAAGTATCTTGCCAGGAATACTTCTGTGAATCTATAAGCATGTATGAATACTTGGGGTAATTCTTTTTATTCTGAAATTGTGTGTTTTCTTCCTTATTGTAGCCTAAAGGAAACAGAAGACTCTTGCAGAGATATTGATTAGCAGAAAGACACTAGGCTTTAGTGTAACCAGCAGGTCAGAAACATCACATCGGTATTCACTGTTTCGTGATTCAATTTCAGATTTACATAATCTACATAATAATTCCACTGACTTAGGTTGATAGATAATTACTTCTTTCCTCTCCTTGTCTACAAGTTTTTAAACTTACTCTAAACTAAGTTTACCATTATACTTGGACACAGAAATGATCCCAGGATGCACTTCGGCCATCACACCCTCGTCCAGGAATTTTCTTCTCCTATCTTCAGCGTGAGATCTGCTTCTGGTGTATATAGTCTCTCTCTCTCTTTCCCTCTCTCCGTTCCTTCCCTATTTTCTTTTTTTCTCTCTTTCCTTCTTTCTCCTTTTTGTCTTACTCCCTTAATGGTGGATCATACCCTTAGATAACTTCCTAAGAAAGTGTATGAGAGAAGCAGATTTTTTAAAATTCTTGACCTCTCATGTGGTCGGTAGTTTGTAGAGTATAGATTTCCAGCATGAAAATATTTGTCTTCAACACTTAAGTGGCATTGATCCTTTATCTTCTTGCTTCCACTGTGACTGTTGAAAAATTCAATCATTCTGATTATGATCTTTTTGTTGGAGATCTGTTTATTTTTCTTCTTGGAGAACTTCTTTTTGACTCTAGTAATTTAGAAGTCACAGTAATTTGTGTCTTGTGAGGGTCTAACTGTTTCAATATGTATGATATTTTGCATTTGCCATTTCTAATGCCCAGGTTGGTACATAAAGTCTGTCCATGTTTTTTGTCCCAGTGATCCTTGTTCTTAGACTAAATAAGCTATCAGGGAGAAATCTTAACAGATGGTAGGAGCAGAAAACATTCCTTGGTCTCCAATCACTGTTCATTTCTATTTCTCACATCATGTGGGGTGCTCACAGAGAACACAAAAGACAGCAATCAATTCCAGATTGTCTGA
The DNA here is from genome assembly GCF_048565385.1 of Saimiri boliviensis. Classification (NCBI taxonomy): domain Eukaryota; kingdom Metazoa; phylum Chordata; class Mammalia; order Primates; family Cebidae; genus Saimiri; species Saimiri boliviensis. The sequence continues at coordinate 224,766,633 of NC_133449.1, forward strand.
TGCTGCATAAGGTCAGCCAATAGTTCATGTTATTATTAATAGTACTGTGGCATACTGCAAAAATGCCTACCACTCTTTACTCTCCCATAGAAGCAGTCTATTTTCCTAATGCTTGAATCTGAGCTGGCCAATAGATTGCAATGGAAGTAACCATACACCAGATCTCAGGCCTTCCTCCTTTCTGTCCATTTTCAGAATTACAGCACGCCATATGAATAAGACAAGAGCTGGCCTCCTAGAGCATTAGATGTATGTGGCCAGTTGTTCCCCACCCCTTATGCCAGATAGCCACTCACCAAACCCAAGAAGTGGAGGCATGTAACTTGCCTAAACCTATGATGGAAAATAAAACCGATTTTAATATCTAGTTTCCATGACATATAAAATATTCTTAAACATAATCTGAAGCAATGTCAAAATCAAGGATATAACTGTAAGACGCCTTCTTAAAACATCTGAGAAAATTCAGATAGTATGTATTAGACCCCCTCAACTAGACAAAAGGGTTTCTAAAAATCATAAGGGTACCCCACAGCCCCACAGCAGCCTGGCATACCCAAGCAAAGGATAGAGGTCAGTGGGTATGACCTTTGATGAATGGAACTGATATAATCAAATTTATTGAAAGCTACAAAATTTTAAAGTGAATTAGACTAACAAGGGCACTGCTTGCAAGGATAAAAGGGGTACTTCAAAATTTTTAAAAAGGTCTGCGGGTCCTTATGTTTCTTTCAACAGGAATGGGAAGAAACATCCTCAGAGGTATATTTTTCAATAACATTTTCAGAAGTGGCCAAAAGAGTGGAAATAAAAGGACATCCAAACGGATGGAGATGAAAGGCAAGAAGCGCAATGAATCATGGACTGATTTCTAGGGAGCAGAACCAAGCCCTGATCAAGAAAATTCTCTGTTCCTAGAATAAGTAGGCCTAGTGACATTTGCCTTACTGGATTTCAGAGTTGTCATAAAGCAGTGACTGCAATGTTCCTTCTGTTTTCTCCTCAAAATGAGAGTGATTTTGTAGTTTTTCTGGTTCTATCTCACAGTTATCTGTTGGGGTACACAAGAAAGGTAACTTTTCTTTCCTAGGTTTTTCACAGGTCTCTGGAGCAAAGAGAGTATATCCAAAGAGCTGCATCTAGGATTGATACAGATTCTCAATTTCATGACTTTGAGCCTGGTGCCATGACTGGATGACATTTTGAAAGATCCTGGGATGGGTGCACCATATATTGCCTTTGGAAGTATGTAATCAAGTTCCGTTAGCTTGCTAGGAGATGAAAAACACATGACTCAGCTGCTCTTGTCACCCTAGAGAACCTCCTAGCTGACCTGTAGACCGCAGATGCATGAAGAATGTCAAGCTGAATTCAGAAGAGCTTACCTACATCTAAAATTGTTGATCTATAATTTTTATACAGTGTGCTGGGTAAAATATTTTTGTGTTAACCTATCACAGTGCCCTGGTCGGACCATAAAACCTATCCTATGTTTTAATATGTGGACCTCTTAACCCTGGAACTCAATCTGATTGTCAGTGTTATGAGATAATGGGGAGGAATATTTCAGTCGATAAAGAACAAGGGCTTACTAGTGGTCCCAAATCAGTGGAATTGTCTTAGTTTGTTTTCGTTTGTTGTTATTGTTTCCCATTCTCATAGGGTTAGCCTCTAAGATTGCAAAATGGCAGACAATCCTGGACTTTCTGAGCTCCATGAAGTTCAATGAATAACTAATGTCACCTCTTTTGGCATTTATTACCCCTACCAATATCAGCCATTGTGTGAGAGGTAAGTCATTCTGAGTGCTAGCTCTTCATTGTACTTTAACCCTAAAACTGTTTTTATGTGTGGGTCCTTGTAATCAGGGAAATAAGTCTGATTCCTTATCTTAATAAAACAGTAGGGAAGAATCGAGGATGTAATAAGGAAAATGTATCATTTATCTAAACTATTTTTCTCTGCATTATAGATAAACCTCAGTTTATTGGGGGAATGAAGAGGAGAAAGTGTTTGAAATTCACCTTCTGAACCATTAACAATGCCTGGAAGGGTAAAATTAAGAAGGTGAGACTTGAGTTCTTCTAACCTGTACTTCACCAGCGCTTCTCATCTGATTCATTTGTAAATATTGCTATTGTTTTCTTAGTGGTACAAGCTGCTTCAGACTGCACAAGCATTGTCATACTTAATCTTCACAGCTACTCCATGAGGTAACCTATCATTTGCACCATTTTTCAAATGAAGAGTCTCTAGTCTGGGGAAATGAATTACTAAGTCTTGCAGTTAGCAATTGGCGGGGCTTTTACTCAAACATGCACACATACATGACATAAAAGAGAATGCTATTAAAACTACATTTCACCTCTACCTCATTTTTATTAATGTTTTTTAGTAAAAACTGCTGCTGAAATGTTTGAGGACCACTGGATCTCTCACTATTGAAACTTTAGCACACCTGTCATTACATGTTGTTTCAAGGGTATGCAAAGTATTTTAAAAACACAATTTTTAGGGGAAAAAATTACAAGTAATGATTTGGCCACCCTTAATGTTCTAACTTAATATTTTTTGGGGTAACCTGATAGGTTTTTAATATGTAGAACATAACACAAGATACCAACTCTTACGGGGAGTGGGATGTATCCTGACATCACTATAGAAAATTAGAGATTGCTGGTTATGTTATTAAGACATAAATGTGTCAAAGTGAAATTTCCCAAAATAAAATCTTGAAGCACAGACGCTTGAAGCCTTCTAATATTAAAATATCTTGAAACAACAATTCTTTAGAGCATCCTAAAGTGCTGATTTAAAATAAAATAGTGATTGTGATTATATGCCAATGTAAAAAAGTGTGAGGTTAACAAATAAAATTATTAGATATGGAAACATACATTGTTCTTTATTTAAATGTGAGGTACATCTGTCAATTGTGTCTAGAAAAACATGATCTAGCTAGATTTAATGTTAACGGAAAGCATTTAAAATTTAATTTGCTGAAAATATTTTAGAAAAAACCCTGAAATAATGATGAAATAAGTGATAAAGCATTTTCTCAGTAGGTATCAGACCATCTTAGGTTTCTTATAACAGTCAGGGCTTTGCAACTACCTCGTTAAATCACCTGGAGTAACTTACTTGCCTTTTGTTAGTTTTCAAACCTTTGCAATGTAATTATAAGTTAGATCATGTTGACGAAGATGCTAGGTTAAAATATAAGAAAGTAATTTTTAAATTTGTAGAGAAACAGTGTAATATGTGATACAAATATTGTGCTGTAGTGAGAAATACATTCTCATATTCTTTTCATTAACTGTACCTTTTTTTCTGTATTATAACCCAGTCAAAATATGAATATAATCAAAAAAAATTATCGTCTATAGTCACTGGATTTTTTTCTAGAAGATGAGACAACCATCAGGCCAGAGGAGGAATAATAAAGCTATGTTTTTTGACGGAAAATATCCTCAGGACTTTAAGTTCTTAAAGCTATTAGTCAAAACTAATAATGAGAATATTGGAAATAAATGATAATGATTATAATAATAAATGCATTATACGTGAAAAAAATTAAACTATAAAAATACACTAGAAGTCTCTTTTCTAAGACTTCCTTGGCAAGAAATGAAACTGAGGTCATGAAGGCTATTCGGATGTTGACATAGAGAAAGTTTAAGGTTGATGCTTTCTTAGCTTTCTTTCTAAATTTCATATTAATGTTATTTACACTTACGTTAAAAATTGTGCAATCTGTCATCCTCACCTTGACTGGCTGCATTTAGGTATGTTAGAATTACAATGACTGTATTTTATGAAAAACAAAATCCCATGGGGAATTTAATATTAATTAAATTGTCAAAATAATAGATGTAATGTACTCTTTTACTAAACTAGAAATAAATACAAGTCAAGAATGATAACGTTTCAGTTTATATCATGCATGCTTTTAAATTCATTTTACCTTGTGTTTCTATTAAGAATTTCTCATATCAGGGATGTTAGTTTAGAAACCCTGAAACCATCTAAGAGTATAATTTTTTTCATTTTTGCATTCCCTGGTAAGTACATAGCCTACAGAGGAATTATTTTTGTTAGCAGGAAATAATGCCCATCTTAGGGAAAATGAGTCATAAACAAAACAAGACCTACTTATGTTTATGTGGGAATATAGCATGCTTGTCAAAACCTCTGGTGAGCTGTATGATTCAGGGATATGCATGTCATTATACCTTATAAAATTATTTGTTATATAAATTGTAAATTAAAAATATGACCAAATTTATTAATCAAAAGAGCTTTCAAAATTCTGATTTTACATCAAATAAATGATGAAGCATTATTATGCCAGCACAGTTTGTACATCTAATGAGATAATGTGTAATACATTTATGAATTGTAAATTCCTCAGGCCACTTGTTAGAAATTCATCCATTAACTTGGTAGGCATTTATAGAGCTCTTGCTATGTGGCAAACACAGGGACACAAAGTTAATCAAATGGCATTGTCTTTTAAGGCATTAACAATCCTATTTAAGTCACTTGTTTCAATTTGTATATACATGAAACACCCTGCTTCATTATTGGTAGACACCATAAGGTATATGTTTTTATATTTTATGCTATCTACCAAGAATATAAATATTTTGTAATATTTGTATATTTTATGCTGTCTACCACTAATGAGTCATAACATGGTATAATTCTATCACAAGAAAATTGTTCTTTTTCTGCATATTTGTATATACTAAGCAGTTACTACAGATTTATGTATGAAACCCTACATTATGAATCATAATATATTTTTGGCTTTAAATTTGTTAAAATTTCAAGACTCAATTGTATTGATTTTCTTATTAAGATGAAGATATATATATCGCTGTGAAGAAATAACAAACTGGAATTCCACCACTCCCTATACTTCAAACTTAATGACTTAGTTTCTAGTAAAATTAAACATTCATCATAGACTAAAAAATGTTTTTGCTCCAAATTTATTTCACTCTATTTTAAAAAAAAAAAAACACACACATTCAATTATTTCAAAACATAAAAAGCAGTAAGTATTCATTCAATCATAAGAGTTTCACATTTTCTGAATTTGTACTGTAAACAAGACCAAATAAGTTCACACACTTATTTTACAATTTCTTGGTATTGTTTATGACTGCATGCCCATAAAGATATGAAAACAGTATTCAGCAAAATGGCTAGAGCAGCAGGAACGAACCATAGCACAGTGTCAAGGACACTCAGGTACTCCCAGGGACCCATTATTGAATGTAAAACTGAAAGTTTCTGAATTTCTTTTCTGAGTCTTGTGCACCTCACGCTTTGATGTCTGACTGGTGATATCATAACCTTGAACAATCCCTCAACTATAGCAAATCTTTTTAATATGGCCCTGTAGTGACTAGGAAATTAACAAGTACATGTTATTTCTTATGTTAAAAATGCTTCAAAGTGATTCTGCTAGATTTTCCCATAAGATAGTCATTCAAATGAACTTGACTCTTGTGGTGGGTTTATAGGGCTGCTGGGCTTGCCCCTGGATGCCCTTAAATAGTTATTTCTTCTCATGGTAGTATTAAAATGATCATTTCTCATTTCCTGTGGAAAATGTCTTAGTTCAATTGCTCTCCAACATTTACGGAGTAACATGTAAAAACTTGTTCTGAAATTAATGTTGAGGACAATTGCAACAAAAAAAGCCTGACCAAAAAAGTAATTGTGACCTGCTTGGAAAAGAATACTGGAAATAATCATAACTGTCTCTAGACCAAATTTCAAACATCAACCTGCTGCTCACCTGGAGAACACCAAGAAGTTAGCAGAAACCAGTCTTGCCTTTCACTGAACTGTCTTAAAGGCATATGTAGATTGACCTTGCCTCTAATTACCTATTGGGTATTGAAGTTGTCTTAGATTAATAACGTAATGATTTCCATTGAATTGCAGTCATTCCTTTGAGAGCTAAGTATTATTCTAGGAATAGTTAGCGAAATAAGAAACAAATATGTAGGATACCCTTTGTTCTAGTTGACTAAACATAAAATACCAGATTTTCCCCAGTGTCATAATCTAATACTCTTTCATGTGCTTAGGGAAGCACATCAACTCTTCAAGGCCACTTGGGTATCATTTAATGCACTGTAGCAGTAATGATTTAGGAAGATTTAAAAGTCATAACGGGGAAGTTAAAAAGGCCTTTGTTCCTATGGGCTATCTTTTTATCAGCCTTATAGATAATTCCATTTAGTTAAAATAAACTATATCATAATGAAGATAAATCACTGGCATCATATGTATAACAAATCATGGTATAAATGGCTTCCTAACATTTGTATTGCAAGTATAATCCTATAGAGGAAGGTGTTGTAAATATATATAAAGAAATGTTCAGTGTTCAAAAGCATAGAAATGTGTGAAATGTAGAGGTATCTTATTCATTTTAGTGTTATTGGAAATTTTGTCATCAGATCTTTCAGATCTTTTATTATGTGATAAAATATTTCTAGCACTTTAAAATTTATTTTAACAAAAATATGCATAAACTGTGTATAGTTCCAGGATCAGTTGCTAGAACACAGCTCTTTCCTTTTTCCATGGTCAAGTAAGACATTAAGTTATTGCTACTTAGAGATGAAAGAGAGGTGATTAAATTATGAAGAAATATTTTTTGTTAGCTGACTTGTTTATTTTGTTTGGTTTATAATGTTTGTTAGCATTTTCTTAGAAAATGCTATAGTATTACCTAGTTCAAAAAGTGTTACTCATAAAATGGTTCATTTCTCCAATAGCAATATTGTATTTGAAAGTTTTGAATCTTACCAAAGCATTGGTATAAATCACAGACATGATTGACAACAGGTGAGTATTCCTATGAAAGAAATGCCTTTCCTCACATTCTTCACCATGAAAATTCCTATATAGTTTTTTTGTTTGTGCATAAGATTCAAGTTACTTATGTCTATTCATCATTTCCGTTACTTAATAATGACTTAGATATGTGTTTTCTTTCCCACTGCATCTTATCTATAGCTCTCTGGACTCTAGGACAATGACTAGAATACAGATGCTCTATACATTGTTATGAATAAATTGTAGGTTTCAAATGAGTATAGCAATTTAAAAATGTTTATCCATGTTAACAGACAATGTCAATAACTCAGCCTAAACTTCACAATTTAACCAGATCTTCCCTTAGTCATCTGTTGACATGCCAAAGTGGAGCTTAGGATATTATCATAACTCACTTAGAGCAATTCAAAATGTGGTTACCCCAGGATGGATAAAGAAAATATGTTCCAAGAATGTGATGCCAGTTTATTTACTTACACATGAGAGCACGCTCTTCTGTGCACTGAAGCACAACCCTTAAAAACTGTGTGGATCCTTTCGGGTATGAAAGCAAAGACCCTCAGCCCTCACAGTGGTCAAATGGTACGTTACTAGAGTCATTTTAAACTCAATAAACATGGCTTTATACATGATTTTCCTGTTTTAAAAAGTGCTGCAACTTTAAACATATTTATGAGCAAGAATATTATCATAGTCATTGAATTGTAGCTGAAGTCTTGACCATTTTCTTTCAATCTTATATTCTTTATTGAAATTTAAGCTCTTTCCAAGATAAGCTTTAAGAGAAAAGTATTTATATATTTTAAATTCATTATACATTTATTTAGTAGTCAATATTATTTTCAACATATACAGCCCATCAATTCTCTGATTTTATCTCTTCATCTCTTCTGTGGCCTGGTAATGTTTAAAGCCTAATGCAATATATTTGTTACCTGCCTGTGAATGTATCTTTCAGATAACTGTAATTTTTTTTTAATGGTGGTTATCTTACCTTTTTAGATCTTAAAGGTAGTGGAGCTTTCATCAAGAGAAAAATGAGGGTTAAATAAAATCTTCCTACCACTGTAACTGCTCAGATTCTATTCAAATTAAATAGCTCTTCAACAAGAAGTTAATATGTCAGCTGAAGTGTTAGTGAGACGTAGCTTCAGCACAAAGCCTTTCTTTTCAGTTCACGGAATACCCTGTGGTAAAGCTGTTGATGTTGAAAAGAAACTTATTTCAATTCAAAAAAAAGATGTTTAATTCATATGGAATTTCTTTCCTTGGTAAGTTATGCTTTGTAGGAAACATGAATTGGAAGTCAAAGAACTAAACTCTATTCTCAGCTATGTCACTATCTTGTTGCTTTAGGTTACAGGAAGTCACCAAAGCAATTATCTCTCTGTGTTTCCACAGGTACAAACAGAGACTATTTTTCCCAAAAATAACTGGAAAGAATCAGATTTTAAATGTATTTTTATTAAACATCGTTTTTAAGAATATAAAGGATATCCCACGGAATGCAAGATTTTAAAGGAGTTATAAACAATATTTCATTTGATCAGTATGTTTAATAACTTTTTTGTTTCTAGGGGTCAAGCTGGGAAAATACAAATGTGAATGACACATATATCCTGTCCCAATGAGTTTACAAGTCTGAGAAGAGACACATGCAAAGAAGCACACACTAAGATAGACAAGAGAAAATTTCAAGAAACCAAGATCATGTCAACATGACTACAGCATAAAGCTAATTGGGACTAGGAAACTATCAAGGCTAGAATCTCAAAAAGGTTGATGTGGGAGGGCTGGTTTATGCCATGCTAAAATGATTTGTTTAGAGATTAGTGGACACACATTTGTAAAAGTGGTTTGGATGTAGGTTATGGAGAGTCTTGCACAGCAAACTAAAAGGTTTGGACTTTTCCTTGTAGGAATAAAGGAGCATATTGTGAAAAATTGTATGTGAGAATGATTCATCTTGAATAAACTAGCAAATTTAGACAATGAAGGCAAGTAGCTCAACTGACATTCTTATCTGTTTTTCCAGAATACAGTTATACCAGCCTCATATCTTGGGTTGAAAAAAGAAAATATTAGTAGTGAAAAGTAGTGAGAATAGGATTTGATGACTCACTGAATGGGGTGAGGAATTATCTTCTGACAGTAGGTAAATTTTCTGAAAGATGTAACTGAATAGGTGGCTTGAAATTCAGTCTTGAGAAATGCCTATATTTAGAGGAGGTATAGTGGAAAGATGGGAGCCTAGCTTAAATGATAGACAAAATTTAGAAGGCTGAAAGAAAAAAAAAAGAGCAGCAAGTGTGGCAGAGACCAAGAAAACTGTCTTTTAAGCAAGCTAGCCTCTCCCTTATGAGCTTCTTTTCCTCTCCCAGACCCAGTTCAAGAATAATCCCCTTTTAGGAACCTCCTTGGAATCTCCCTGCAGCCACCACTGCTCCACTCCTATAGAGGCAATCAATCCCCTCTTTTAAGCCAACATGCTACTTTTGCAAATGTCTAGCATGTGTCTAGTAAAGCAATAATCTCATTCTATTGCCATATTCATTTTCATATTGAATGCACATACAAGGTTATGAGGTCATATGGGTTGGCCTCAATTTTCTTAAAGAAATAGTTCGAACATGAGGAAAATTATGCATTCATTGTGATTGGAGGAATGAATGGATAGGAGAAGTTTGCAACTTCCAATGAGGAAAGCAGACTAGAAATCAATAAGGTAAAGTAAGTAGTAGGGATAGTGGGCACAGCGTAGATTATCTGATCTTCTACAACCACATTTAGGTCATAAAGATAAGAACTAAACCAAATACAGTTTGAGGGAATAATTTATAGTTGACTATTGCAATGGTTAAGATCAGGTTTTTTGGTTAAGAGATTAGAGATTAAAATATAGAAATTTCCAGTCAAAGAAAGCTGGCTGGATACGGCTGAAGAACAAAAAGAAGAAGGTTAGTGGTCTTTATAAAATTGGGTAAAAAAGATATTACTAAGTGATTGTATGCTCTGGTGAAGATAAAAAGTAGACTCACATTTAGGACTGATAGACTAGAAAGGCATGAAGACCATGGCTGGAGAGCAAGAATATAAAGTTTAAAGCCTTGAAAGCAAACCAATATTGGGTAGCAAGATTCAAAGTGAGGTAATGGTATTTGAAGACTGATATAAAGTTAGGATAAATTCCAAGGGGTTATGTTGTGGATGCTGAAGACCACCTGTATTAGCGTTCTTCAGAGAAATAGAATCAATACAATAGGACTGTGTGTGTGTGTGTGTGTGTGTGTGTGTGTGTGTGTGTGTGTGTCTGTGTGTGTGTTAGAGAGAGAGAGAGAGAGAAAGAGAGAGGAGGGAGAGAGATTTATTATGAAGAATTGGCTCATGCACTTCTGGAGGCTGACTAGTTTAAAATCTGCTGTGTGCGTGTCAGTAGGCTGGAGATGCAGGGAAGCCAATGATGTAGTTCCAGTCCTAAGGACTGGCAGCCTGGAGACCTAGAACTGATGTGCAGATTAAATCTCAAAGCAGTTTGATGAAAACGTTTCATCTGGCTTGGAGAAGTTAGCCTTTTTGATCTATTCAGGCCGTACGCTGATTGGATAAGACCCCCACACACAATGGAAGGCAGTCTGTCTCCCCAGGGTTTGCTAATTTAAATGTTAATCTCACCTGAAATCACCCTCCTAATTGACCACAGTCCCCATGCCAGACAGGAGTTCAAATTACAGAAGACAGAGGAGAAGGACAAGCACAGACTTCAAAGATTGCGTGTCCTAATCCTAAGAACCTGTGAATACATTAGGCTGTGGAGCAAAGGAGACTTAATGTTACATGTGGAGTTAAGGCTACTAATCAGCTGATCTCAAAATAGGGAAATTATTCTGGATTATCCAGATGGGTTCAATGTAATAATAGTCTTTAAAAGTGAAAGAAAGGCCAGGCGTGGTGGCTCATGCCCACAATCCCAGCACTTTGGGAGGCTGATGTGGGTGGATCATGATGTCAGGCATTTGAGACCAGCCTGGTCAGCATAGTGAAACCCTGTCTCTAATAAAAATACAAAAAATTATCCAGGTGTGGTGGTGGGTGCCTGTAGTCCCAGCTACTTGGGAGGCTGAAGCAGGAGAATCACTTGAACCTGGGAGGTGAAGGTTGCAGTGAGCAGATTGTGCCACTGCACTCCAGCCGGGGCAACGATGTAAGAGTTCATCTCAAAAAAAAAAAAAAAAAAAAGGCCGGGCGCAGTGGCTCCAGCCTGTATTCCCAGCACTTTGGGAGGACGAGGTGGGTGGATCACGAGGTCAAGAGATCGAGACCATCCTGGTCAACATGGTGAAACCCCGTCTCTACTAAAAATCCAAAAAATTAGCTGGGCATGGTGGTGTGTGCCTGTAATCCCAGCTACTCAGGAGGCTGAGGCAGGAGAATTGCCTGAACCCAGGAGGCGGAGGTTGCGGTGAGCCGAGATCGCGCCATTGCACTCCAGCCTGGGTAACAAGAGCGAAACTCCCTCTCAAAAAAAAAAAAAAAAAAAAAAAAAAGTGGAAGAAAATGAGAAGGAGATGTGAAGATGTAAGCAGAGATTGCAGATGAAAGGCAGCTTTAAAGCAAAGTTATTGGGTAGCCTTTACAATCTGGAAGAGTCAGTAAATGAATTTTCCCCTAATGCCTCCAGAAAGAAACACCACCTGCCAACACCTTGATTTTAGCCCAATGAGACCTGCATTAGACATCTGACTTTCAGAACTGTAAGACAACAAATTTGTGGCAATTTATCAGAGCAACAATAGAAAAATAACACAGATACTTCCAATTCAACAACATTCTAATTTCCTTGGTACACTGATCAAAAGGAGTTGTTAAGAAGGAAACACTTTGGTATAGTGCAAATAGTATTTGTCTTGAAGTCAAGAAAACCTGATTTTAGTCTTGACTTTTCCAGAATAACCAAACATATGAACTTCAACCTCTGAAAGGTACTTTGTTCCGCTACAGAACAAAAAGAAAGATTAGATTATATTTAAGTCCCTTTGTAATTATTAATTATTACAAGCAGATGAGTCCATTCAGACAAACATGTATTTTTTCACAGTTTTTATCAGATGTAACCTATCTCTAAGATTTTTGAAATTGTGTTTTCCCCAAGAAGAAATGGATTTCTGAGTAGGAAATTCTAGGGAGTTCTACAGGCAACTGTAGAAGGGTACATGGAATAAGAAACTTTCTTGACCTTTCTAAATTAGTAAATACATGGAAATTTTAACCATCTGTATATGGTCTTGGGTCTTCCCTACTGGAGCAGAATGAAGCAGGAAGACCTGTCAATCCTCACGCAGAACTTCACCCACTCTAAGAAAGTATGCTCCCATGGTGACCTATCACTTTACCCAAGTCTGTGTACCTTTTTCCCTGTCATAATTCATTGGTGCTGGGGTGCTCAGCTAATGAAAGTGGCTGTATTTTCAATTCGGTTTCTACTTTGGCATTGCTAGGTCCTTAAACCTGAGTCTGTGTAAAAGACTTCACCAACGCAGCCATATTTGGGATATTGGTAAGTAAATTTAAATGAGTTTATAAAAGTAAAAGCGGCAAATATGCCGTGGTAACCAGAAATAAGACAGTATTTACCCCAAGATAGGGCTGCAGAGGCAGGTGTGCACCAGAGGAGGGGGACAGGAGAGAAAGAGAGAGAATATAAATGAATGACAATAAATGACAACTGTCTAACTCTGGGCTCTAGGGAGACTCAGCTGCTTTTACTTCTGAGTAATATGGTATACACCTGCCAAGGATCTTTCCTTTTTCAGGAGCTAATTTGTGTTGCTTCTTTTCTTTGAAATCACATAATTTCTGCTTAGAGCAATAGATCTTCACCAATACAGTACTATTTTTTTTTTCATAAAAATACTAAACTACTTATAAAAGCTCAATTTAAAAAGAGCTTATTCAATGAACAGAGCACCTAATTATAAACTAATGGCTATTCAGGTATGTAAGGAAATTTAAGTTCATAGCATTTAAGTTAAAAATTGACATATGTACTTGAAGGTATTTTTCTCCACTCTGCTTATTTCTTATTTATCACTTCCCATTGAGAAACCTAAGAAGGTATGGGAGAAACATTTAGTATTATTTATTAGGGTTTTAAGCCTGTTTAAGAAAAAGTACAAAGTAACATATGGCCTACTGAAATCCTCTGAGCTTTACAAGTAATTTATATTAATCACACACAAACACACACACACACACACACACACACACACACAACTTTTGTATAGACTTCTGAAGGTTATTTTGTTTACACTCAGAAATGATGAATGAGAATTTTTAATCTAGAATACAGTTAAACATTCTTTACTTGAGAGAAGTATACAGCCCTGTGTTTTTATATTATATTCAAATACATGAATGCTTTAAACATTAATATTCCCTCTTGGTTCTACAAGAGATTGTGTCCATTTCTATTGTACTCGGAGATTTTTCATTGTTTTAGGTATAAACATACAAGAACTCACAAAAGGTGGAATTTATTGATGTATTGCTTGTGTTGTGGCAGTGACAGTTTGTCATATGCTTTGCAAAGAAAGTCATTAGCCAAATGGATATTTAGGTCAGCTAACATTTCTGAATGATATTTAAGGGATCACTGAAATTATTGAAAATATGTTTCATATTTCATCATGCAAATATCAAACTCAATTTCTCATTTATTTACAGTAATCTTCTCAGTATTACCTGAATACCAATCATTTAATAAAGCTTTCCTCTCCTCACATTTCTGATTCTCAGCATTTGAGGTAGGTCACTATATCTCATGTCCTTGAATAAATTCTTATGCACACAAATATTTATGCACATTTTATGTACATAAACACATGTGGCAGGGACTCAATACATGTAAGTCTGACTCTTCTCCCTCTCATGCCTTTTTAAAAACATGTATGATCTTCACTGCATCATGGGAGAAGATACAAATGGCAGAAGTAACAGAGCACTGAACTGCCTTACAGATTTGTCGGGATGACCAGGGGCAAAAAATATTAGCAATAAGAAAGAGAAGTGAACTAGCATACATGGGAAAAACAGTTAAAGGCAAAAAAAAGAATGGAAAAAAATATAATTTAAGAGAACTTTTAAGTTTTGATGAGGGTTGTGTGCTATACTTCCGTCTATATAATATTCTTCAAGAAAACCTGGATTTAAATGTTTCTGCAATCTTCAAGGTTTTCAGAGTCAGAGTTCTTTTTTGTTGCATGTGTCACCATTCTGACGTTGGACTTGGCATAAGAAAAAGACCATCTAGTATTACCTTGAATACACACCTAACTATATGCCCATGTATGAATACATTTGAATACCTGATATATTAGAATAATTTTAAGTGCTTTAATTTAAAAAAAAAAAGAAGACGAAGAAGAAGAAGCAAGGTTATTTGAATATTCTTTCAAACTTTGGCCTTGGACCAGTGCAAATACCTTCTGATTAATTCAATTTCTCTGTAACTGACCTTTGCAAAATCCTGAGTTTCGCTTTTTGATTCTTATTTCTAATGATTTTAGTCTCCTTTCACAGCCAACCAATTATCATGATCAGACTTTAGAGCTTGGTATTCCTAATAATTGCACTGTCTATACTTAGAATTCGAAGCATCCAACTCTCCATTTATAATTTTATGTCTCTTTAGTTCACTCTTTCTAGTGTCCTGATTCATTAATTCTTATACTCCATAAAAACCTTTAATTCATTGATCCTACCATATTCTCATTCTCCTGCAACCCCATCTTTGCCTCAGTCCCCTTCTTATCTGGCTTAGATTCCATGAGAACAAGTATAATTATTTCTGCATAGACCCTCCCACTTTTCCTTGATCTGCTCCATTAAATTTGCTGAGGAAAATCCCAACCAATCTAAATTCATATTTCACATCTGCTTTAAGAAATATATACAAGCAGCCAGGCGAGGTGGCTCGTGCCTGTAATCCCAGCACTTTTGGAGGCCAAGGCAGGTAGATTACCTGAGGTCAGCATTTCAAGACCAGCCTGGCCAACATGGTGAAACCAGGTCTTTGCTAAAAATACAAAAAAATAGCTGGGCGTGGTGGTGGGCACCTTAATTCCAGCTACTCAGGAAGCTGAGGCAGGAGAATTGCTTGAACCCAGGAGGCAGAGATTGTGATGAGCCGAGATCGCACCACTGTACTCCGGCCTGGGCAACAGAGTGAGACTCCATCTCAAAAACAAAAACAAAATAAAACAAAACAAAAAAATCATACAGCCATGCTCAAAGTGAATTTGTGGTGACAGAGCTTTAATAGGTCTTTAGTGATGCCAGTCAGTTCTACAACCTCCTCTCCTAGGTTAGTATTTTATACCTTTCTCTCTCTCTTCACATCAACCGTCTTCTACCACATTCTCTTCTGGTTATCTTAATTACTATTTTGCTGATAAAATAGAAGTGAGTACAAGAGATATCCTTTATCTTCTCACTGTCAAATTAACTCCTTTTCATGTAATGCCCTCTGACTCTTTCCTCAGCAATAGGTTTCGTCAAAGTAGTTTGTTCTGTTTTGCCTTTCGACATTGTTTCCTGCTATGCTCCCAGGACCCAGGATAATGACAAGTAAATAGTAGCTCATGCATAGTTGTGGAATTAATTCAGTCTAATTTCTAATGCCCTCTACTATACGCCTTTTACTAGTACGGCACTGTCCTTCATGATCTAATAGTTTGTTCCTTACCTGTTTTTTTTTTAAATACCTAGAACAGTATCACACATAGTGCTTCTTCCCTAAATTTACAGATACAAGCGTATTTGAAAGTTAGGATATTTAATCTGAGTTACTTCAGCAAAATCAACTAAAGGCAAATGTAATTACACCTGCCCATCTTATTAAGGTATTTTCTAATCATAGTTAAGAAATTTACAAAACATTAATTCCATCTTCAATTAATCAGAAAACTCAAACCACAGCTTTCTCTTAGAATTCTAACATATTCACGTTTAAAAATTACATATTTGCTTATAATTGGTATTTATAGGAAAGCACTGTTTTTTCCAAGGGCTATATTATTTTGTTTTTTATTTCTTATAGACTTTGAAGTCTTTGTAGCAATGGACAAACACCGTATTGAATACATTCCTTTTAAACCTGAATATGTTCCTAAGGGGTTTGCTTCCTCTTTATGGGATCTTCTTATTTTCATATAAACTCTGTTTTTTTTCAGATTGAAGAATCACAAATGGAAAGCTCAAAACACTTATCCAAATTTCTGATTTCAAACATGACTTCGTAACTCCAGCCTTAAAGATACTGTATAAACTTTTGTCTGTTTGTGAACATCATAATGCTGATATAAAGTTTTGTTGATTTCTTGTTGTAAACGTTCTCATTTCTACAGTTCAAAGTCTCTGACTCTGATTGTATTCTGTATTAAGTTCATTGATGAAAATAGCAGAAAGAAAAAAATCTCTGAGTCTCTATATGTATCAACATAAATTGTTCCACAGATTTTACTCAATAACAATTTCCAATTTCTAGTTTTTCTCATCCATTCACAACCTATAATGTTATAGATAATTGACATCATGTTACTTTGGCCATAAAACTAAGACCAAAGATGCACATTTTTAAGACACTTATTAAACTGAGGTGGCCTTGATTTAATTTATATGTATATGTAAAAGCAACCTGTATTTTGATGGCAGATAATTCCTAAAACCTAGGTCAAAAAGTGTTACTCATAAAATGCTTCATTTCTCCAATAGCAATATTGTATTTGAAAGTTTTGAATCTTACCAAATCATTGGTATAAATCACAGACATGATTGACAGCAGGTGAGTTTAAAAAGAGAGATACACCCTAGTCCTGCTGGCTAAAGCAACATAGAGCATTTCCTCTTCTATATTGTGGTCAGTTACATATTTGAGAGGCACTGAAATATGGTTTCATCTGACTATGTTTTTTCCTACATTACAAATTCATGTATCCTTTCTATGCTGCTCTAACTTTTTATATGCTAAGATTTTATTCATCCCTAAAAATTCAGGCCAATATTGCTATTTTGTTAAAGCTCTTTAAAAGTCACTTCCCAAAAGAAAAATAAAAAGTAATAATGGTCTCTTCTGCAGTTTAATTGAACACCTGTAGAGTAGGGTTCATCCTACTCCATCTGTTTTTTTTACATTTGTTAAAATTTGTCATATCTCTATTGCTGCCTCCAGGATAGAAACCGCATCTCTTCATCTTTGTTCAGGGCCTAGCATGGTACACAAGACACATAATAGGTGCTCACCAGGGTGTTATCAGTTGAATCAAGTTAAGTTCAAGTAAATTCTAAAATCTATGAAATTTAAATGTTGACTTTAATAGAGGCAGCTCAGGTCTAATTTTGACTTCTTTGCATATACATATTATATATATATATATATAATTATCAGAAGAAATTCTTAAAATGACCATTCTGAGATTTTTGACTATGTCTTTTTAATTTTACATGAAACATATATACATTTTAGATAAAAATTAGGAATGCAAATGAACCAAAAGAGAAATAATAGAACTATCTGAAATTCTATCACCCAAGGGTAACTACTATTGGCATTCAGTGTATCTTTCCAGATATTGTTCCCAAGGTATATTACTCATGTGTTCTCAACGGAGAGAACAAGAGCAAGGCCACTAGATCAAGGTAGCTAAAGGCAAATTGTGGTCAGTTAGTCTAGAACTATAATCTACTTAGCACTATAGAAGGAGGATCTTAAAATATTAATCTTTATTTTACCTTGTCTCCTATCAGTTTTCCATTGAGCATATACAGCAGTGAAAACAGTCAGCACAAGATTCTAATTTACTTTTATATTACTTTTACTCTTTTAAAAAATCCAATTAGCAATATAGAATAATTTAGCTAAATGTTTTAAAATTTAAATTATCTAGCTAATTTAGTTATATCAGTATCTTCAAATAATGTTAATTATGAGTTGGTATTTTATGCTTTTCATTTTTATAATTAGTTTTTTATTTTGTTTAAGAAAATTTAATAGAATTATACGTAATAGAATTAAAACATGTGAAACTCATTTATGCAATGTTATCTATGAGTTCTAACTATTTTACATTTTTCAAGTAGTATATAAAATTTACCTACAATTTTATATCTTGTCAGGTTTCTAGGGTAAAAATTACTTTATAGTTAATGAGGTTAAATGATATGTATTTTAGTAAAGTAACTAATTTCTGCATTGATAAGCTACGATATAACCAAGTGTGGATTTTTAAGGTATATGCTCTTAGAATATAGAGAAATTCTTGGCATCCAACTAAAATCTGTAGTATGGAAGCCTTAGATTGTTTCAAATTACTTGACCATTTCGCATCACTTTCCTTTGATAAATACAAAAAACAGTCAATCTTTCACTGATATTGTGCCATAGGCTTGTAGCCTGTTTCTAGTCCAAAGCTCAAAGCTTTCATTGACCAACTCACAGATGTCTCCTAACAAGCACCATTTTTCTAAAAGAAGACTATTTGGGTTGGAATAGATTTTCAGAGTTCTACCTGACGTCACCATTATGTAGCAATAAATTACCTTACTAAAGAGAAAAGAGGGCAATCCAGGTTGTACAGAGTTAAGAAAGAAATTTATGTTTTCAAAAACATACACAGTAGGATTCCATCAGGATTTAAAAGGGCTTATTTACAGAAAGAATAGTTACAATTTGAGGAACCACAACTAAACTCTTGCCATTCCAAAAGGATAAGAACAGAGAGAACAGTAAAGAAGAGTGAATGGATGTCAGAAAGCCAGATTGTCTTGAAAGAAGCAGTGAACTGTACTCAAAAGAGACAGTAACCTAAATTGACTTCTCAAGATTGAGGAAATGAATATTCACTTCAATTTCGGTGTTCCTTCTTATCTCCTTCTGGGCAAACCTAAGTTATAGCTGAAGACTTGCAAACCCATTGGTGTAATCCATTTATCATGGAGAAGACTGAAGACTTGATCTGGAGAGGAAACAGAAAATAAGTAGAACAGTTGTTGAACCTAAGATTAAAAAAAAAAACAACACACATGAAATTAAAAGCAGATTAATGCCAAAAGAGAAAAAAATGATTTATTTTCCTGTATGAGAGCTGAGTACATACTTAAGACCAAATAAGTCAGAAATTGACAGAGATTAAAGAATAGCTGAGGAAACAAAAATCTAGAGTCAGGGCTGCCATATCAATGACAAATGTGACACCAAAATGACCAAGGAAATAGGGAATATACATACTTCGTGTCAGCCTCTGACAAATTTCACAGAGATAACTCCCATTGCACTTCCTGTGGGCCCTGCCTGCCTATTCCCAAATTCATTCTTTATTATGTTATTTATAAAAGCAGATTGTCTCTCCTACCAAATATTAAATTTCTTTACAGTGACCCCTATATATTTAATTCCAAAAATATATTAAATAACTATTATATACAAGGCACTGATATGGGACACAAAAATAAATTGAATAAGTTCCTGATCTCTGATAGTTAAAAACATCCAGGAGAAAGACAATATGTGAAACTCATGTAATTTACATTACTCTAGATAAGCACTGTATGATAAGAAGAAAGTCTTTAGGAGAATAGAAAAGAGAATAATGAATTTTGAGGAAGAAGATGAAATATGTTTTATAGAGTACGTGCTGAGATGTACCTTTAAAAGCAGTTATGACTTCAACTGGTAGTGAACAGGACAGGCACATTTTAGTCACAGGAAATAGCAAAAAAGAAGCAAAGTCAAGGAAATATGAACATAATAGTGTATAAATGGTGAGATAGTTCAGTGCAAAAAATATGGAGTACATATGTAGAGGACGTGGTACGGATTGCTTAGCTAATATCTTATTATTCTTGCTCACATCCTTATTAATTGAATTCCAAATTTATTTGCAGTAGACATATTCCCAAGTTAATATTTCTTAGCTGCCACCTTGCAGTAGTGATGGTTATGTGATATAGTTTGAATATTTGTCCCCTCAAATCTCATGTTGAAATTTGATCCCCAATGTTGAGGTTGAGGTCTGGTGGGAGGTGGTTGTGTCATGGGAACAGAGCCTTTGTGAATGGCTTGATGCCATCCTTGAAGTAACTTGCAAGTTCTTGTTCTATTAGTTCCCATGAGAACTGATTGTTAAAAAGAGCCTGAACCTCACTCCCCTTTCTCTCTCTCTTGTCCGCTCCTTTATACCCATGTGATTTCTGCATACACCAGCTCCCCTTCTCTTTCTGCTACAAGTGGAAGAAGCTTCAGGCCCTCACCAGATGCTGGTGTCGTGATTCTTGCACAGTCTGAAAAACTATGAGCCAAATAAACCTCTTTTCTTTATAAATTACCCAGCCTTAGGTATTCATTTATAGCAACACAAACAGACTAAGACACCATGTGATTATATTCTGGCCAAATTTATTGAGTAGGCTCTAGGCAAAAGCTCTTTAAAAGGAGGCTGACATCTGGCAGGCAATTTTTGTCCTTTGCCATTTCTCTTCCTCGAATATAGTTGTGAAGAGTGTAGCTTCAGCTGCTCCCTTGTAACTGAGAGACAATAAGTATATCCTTAAAAAGGCTAAGTGTAAGAATAGAAGGATCCTGAGTCCTGATGATACCATGGGCATGCTGTACCACTGATGGAGGGCCTTTTCCCAGACTTCACAGCATACTTTTATGTATTCTTCTGAAAAACTATTCCCTGTCTTATTAAGCTAATGGTTTGTGAGACTTCGTTCTCAGAGCTGACTTTAATTTTTTTTCTTAATGTCATAACAATTTTTTATTTAAAAAGAATCTCAAGCCAGTCACAGTGGCTCATGACTGTAATCCCAGCACTTTAAGAGTCCAAAGCAGGGGGATTTCTTGAGTCCAAGAGGTCAAGACCAGTCTGGGTAACATGGCAAAACCCCATCTCTACAAAAAATTTTTAAAAAATTAGCTGGGCATAGTGGTGCCCACCTGTAGTTGCAGCCATCAGGAGGCTGCGGTGGGAGGATCACTTGAGCCCAGGAGGTAGAGGTTGCAGTGAGCTGAGATAATGCCACTACACTCTAGCCTGGATGTTATATTGAGACCCTGTCTCAAAAAAAAAAGAAAAATATGAAACTGTTACCACAACAGAATGGCAGAATTGAAATCCTGTTATAGCTGTGATTACTTAATTTTTAAAATTTATTATGCATATAATTTTTAATTGACAAATCATAATTATATACATTTGAGGGTACAATATGATGTTTTGATATATGTATATACATTGTAAAATTATTAAATCAAGCTAATTAACATGTCTATCACCTCTCTTACCTATCATTTTTTATGATGAGACATTTCAAAATGCTCTTAGTTATTTTGAAACATACAACACATTACTATTGACTATAGCCACCCTGCTGTGCAATAAATTTTAAAACCAATTCTTCCTGTCTGTGGTAACCATCATTGTACTCTCTACTTCTATGAGTTCAACTTTATTAGATTTCACATATAAGTGAGGTCATACAGTTGTCTTTCTGTGCCATTCTTACTTCACTTTGCATAATTTCTTTCATATTCATCCATGTTCAGGATTTCCCCATTTTTCAAAATTAAATAGCATTTTATTATGTATATATACCACATTTTTTCTATCCATTCATCCACTGATACACACTTGAGTTGATAGCATCTCTTGGCCATTGTGAATAAGACTGCAATAAACAAGAGAGTCCAGTTACCTCTTCAATTTTTGGTTTCAGTTATGTGAGATATATACCCAGAAGTGAGACTACTAAATAATATGGTTCTATTTTTAGTTTTTATAGAAATCTCCATACATTTTTTCATAATAACTATACTAACTTACATTTCCACTAACTATGCACAGGACTCCCTTGTCTCCACACCCTTGCCAACAGTTGCTATCTTTCATCATGTTTACAATAGCTATTCTAACAGATATGAGGAGTCACCTCTTCCTGGTTTTAATTTATATTTCCGTAATGATCAATAATGACCATTTTTCTAAAAGTATTTATTGGCTATTTGTATGTCTTATGAGAATTGTCTATTTAGGCACATTGTTCATTAGTTGATGGAGTTATTTAGTTTCTTACTGCTAAGTTGTTTTAAATTCCTTATGTATTTTGGGTATTAGCCTCTTATCAGATCTATCATTTTCAAATATTTTCTCCCAATCCATGAATTATCTCCTCATTCTATTAATTGTTTCCTTTGCTGCAAAGCTTTTTGGTTTGATGCAATTCCATTTGTTTGTTTTTGCTTTTGATGCCTATGATTCTGGGATTATAACCAAAAAATCTTTAATCAGGCCAATGTTGTGGAGCATTTTCCCAGTGTTTTCTTCTAGTAGTTACACGGCTTCAGGGTTTACATGTTTTAATCCATTTTGAGTTAATATGGTAAGAACTAAGGGTTGGTTACATTCTTCTGCTTTTGGATATCCACCTTTCCCAAAAGCATTTATTGAAGAAACTGTCCTTTCTCCAAAGGTATCAAAAACACTTCTATAAATATACTTTGATAAAAATACCTTTTGTAAATCAATTTACTATAATTCTATGAGTTCATGTCTTATATCTCGATCCTGTTTCACGGATCAATATGTTGGTTATTATGCCAGTACTGTTCATGCTGTTTGATTACAATTAGTTTATAATATGTTTTTAAGTGAGGGAGTGTGGTGCCTTCAGTTTTATTCCAAACAATCCATTTGATTGTTTATTCATGATCTTTTTTTCGATCTAGGCATTTATCATTAGAATTTCTCTCTTAAGAATGTTTTACACATAACATAATTTTTGGTATATTGTATTTCCATTTTCATTTGTCTCAATATAATTTTTATTACTTTGGCTCAAGACTCTTTTTACTATTTGGGGTCTTTTATAACTCCATACAAATGCAAAGATAGTTTTTTGCTTTTACTTCTGTGAAAAATGACATTGGCATTTTGACAGGAATTTGATTGAATCTGTATATTGCTTTGTATTTTTACCCACATTTTTATCCATTAAAATGGGATATCTTTCTGTTTGTGTTTTCTTCAGTTTCTTTCATCAGTGTTTTGTAATTTTCAGTGTACAAGTTTTTTACCTCCTTGATTTCATTTACACCTAAGTATTTAATTTTTTTTTTTACTGTAAATGTGAGTTTTTAAAAATTTCCTTTCCATATATGTTGTCAGCAAGTAGAAATGATACTAATTTCTGTATGTTGATTTTGTGCTTTAGTGAATTATTCTGTCAGTTCTAACAGTGTTCTGGTGGAGTCCTTAGGATTTTTTACATATGTGATCATAGCGCATGCGGCCCCCTGAGGCCATTTATCCGGCCCCCCCGCAGCACTTCAGGGAGGGGCACCTCTTTCATTGGTGGTCAGTGAGAGAAGCACAGTATGTGGCGGCCCTCCAACGGTCTGAGGGACAGTGAACTGGCCCCCTGTGTAAAAAGTTTGGGGATGCCTGGATCATACCATCAGCAAATAGAGATGATCTCACTTATTTTTATTAGGATTCCTTTTATTTCTCTCTTATCTAATTGTTCTAGCTAGGATTTTCCGTACTATATTGAAAAAAAAAAAAAAGTGGTGAGATTAAGCATCTTTCTTTTGTTCTTGGCCTTGAAAGAACAACCTTCAACTTTTCACTATTAAGACAGTTGCCTCAGGTTTGTGATATATGTTCTTAATTGAGTTCAGATACATTCCCTTTATACCTAATCGATTTTTTATTATGAAATGGTTTTATATTTTGTCAAATGCATTTTCTCCATCTATCGAGATAATCATATGGTTTTTATCTTTTATTTTTTAAGTGTATTACATTACATTTATTAATTTGCATATCTTGAGCCATTCTTGCATCCAGGGACACATTTCACTTAATTATGGTGAGTGAGCCTGTTAATCTGTCTCTGAATTTGATTTCCTAATATTATTTTGATGAATTTTACATCTATGTTCAACAGGAATATTGGCCTATAACTTTTTTTTTCTTGTGTGTTTGCCTGGTTTTGGTATTCAGGTAATCCTAGTTTCATAATATGCATTTGGAAATACTTCCTGCACTTCAATTTTTTGAAAGCATTTGCAAAGAATTAATATTAGTTTTTCTTTAAATATTTGGCATAATTCAACACTGAAGCCTGGGTTCTGATCTTTTCTTTGATGGAAGACATTTTCAATTATTTAATCAATCACTTCACTTGTTATTGGTCTGTTCAGATATTTTATGTGTTCATAATTCACTTCTGATAAATTATATGTTTCTATATTTTTATCCATTTATTCTGGATTATACAATTTTTGATGTATACTTATTTATGGTCATTTCTTAGAATTTTATATTTCAGAGGTATCCATTTTAATATCTCCTCATTCATTTTTGATATCATTTATTTTAGTAGTCTCTCTTCCTAGTTTGTCTAGCTATGGGTTTGTCAAATTTTTTTTAATCTTTTTAAAATCTAGTCTTAGTTTTATTGATTTTCTTCTATTGTTTTTCTATCATCCATTTTATTTGTTTCTATCCTTTGTTATTTTCCTATTTCTGCTTACTTTAGGTTCAGTTTGTTCTTTTTTAGTTATTTGAGATGTAACATTTGATTGTTTATTTGTAATCTTTTTTTGGATCTAAACATTTATCGTTAGAAATTTCTTTCTTAAGAATGTTTTTGCTCATACCATAATTTTTGGTATGTTGTGTTTTCATTTTCATTTGTCTCAATATAATTTTTATTCCTTTTTTATTTATTCTGTAACCCATTAGTTACTTAGAAATATGTGATTTAATTTCCAAATATTTTTATATGTTCCTAGATTTCTCCTTTTATTTTAATGTCATTATTATTCAAAATGATAGCTGTTATAATTTTAATTCTTATAAATTTGTTAACATTTTTTGTAACCTAACATATAGTATGCCCTATAAAATGTTCCCTATGCCCGTGAAAAGGATGTGTATCCTGCTGCTATTGTATGGAATGTCTTGTATATGTCCATTAGGTCAATTTGGTCTAAAGTATTATTCAAGTTCAATGCTTCCTTACTGGTTTTCTGTCTATATGATCTGTTTATCGTTGAAAGTGGAGTCCTGAAGTCCCCTGCTACTATGGTATTGCAGTTTATCCCTCCATTCAGATCACTTAATAATTGCTTTATGTATATAGGTGCTCCAGTGTGGGTGCATATATGTGGGTATTTTAAAAGTTCATAGAAAACGCGTATTATGAAAAAACTGCATAAGTTTCAAAGTTTTTTTTTTTTGTCATCTTTATTTTTTACCACACTCCACAAAGAGGTTTCTAACCTTTTTTTATGCCAAAGTAAATTCATACTAATTTGTCATAACATGCCTTAACAGGATGTAGTTTGATGCACTAAGATATGATAGCCTGGCACAGTGGCTCTTGCCTGTGATCCTGGCACTTTGGGAGGACAAGATGGGCAGATCATGAGGTCAGGATTTGGAGACCATCCTGGCCAATATGGTGAAATCCTGTCTCTACGAAAAATACAAAAATTAGCTGGGCATGGTGGTGTGTACCCGTAGTCCTAGCTACTTAGGAGGAAGACACAGAAGAATCGCTTGAACTCAGAAGGCAGAGGTTACAGTGAGCCAAGATCACACCACTGCACTCCAGACTGAGTGACGGAGTGAGACTTAACCTCGAAAAAAAGGGTCGGGGGGGAGCATAATATGGTATTCTGGATATGATCCTGGAAGAGAAAAAGAACATTAGGTAAAAACTACAAAAATCTGAACAAACTATGGGCTTCAGTTAATAATAGTGCATTGTTATTGGCTCATTGACTATGAAAAATGTTCCATACTAACGTAAGATGTTATTAATAGAAGACACTGAATGTGGGGTGTATGAGAATTCTATGTACTATATTCTCAAATTTTCTGCAAATCTAAGACTCCTCTAAAATTTAAATGATATTTTAAAGAAATTTAAAAATAGAAAAATAATGACCAAGAAAGCTTCACCAGAGTCCTTCTCCACCATGACAATGCTCCTGCTCATTCTTCTTTTTAAACAAGGACAATTTTGCAAGAGTTTCAATGGGAAATAATCAGGCATTTTCCCCACAGTCTTTATTTCACAACTTCTGACTTGTGTTTGTTCCCTAATCTCAAATAATATTTAAAGGGCACCAATTTTTCTTCAGTTAATAATATAAGACTACATTACCTAGGGTAAATTTCCAGGACCCTCAGTCCTGCAGGGATGAATTAAATGGCTGGTTTGATTGCTTACAAAAGCATTTTGAAGTTGATGAAGTTTATGTTGAGAAATTTTGTTTATATGCTCTATTTTTATATCTGATTCCCATATTTCCATGAACTTTTTGAAGTCCCCTCATTTTTACAATTATTACATCTTTTTGGTGATTAACCCCTTTTTGATTATGTAATGACCTTCTTTGTCTCTTTTCATAGTGTGTGGCTTAAAGACTGATATAGGCATTATATTTTCTCTGATATAAACATAGCTTCCCCTGTTTTCTTTCAGTTTCTATTTGCATGGGATATTTTTTACTATACTTCCATTTTCAGTCTCTCTGTGTCCTTACATGTAAAATGAGTTTATTGTATGCTGCATATGATTGTATCATGTTTTGTTATCCATTCAGATATTCTATGCCTTTTTAGTGGAGATCATAATCATTTAAGCCAAGGTAATTATTGATAGGTAAGGGCTTGCTACTGCCGTGTTTTAATTTATTTTTTCATTGTTTTGTAGGTCCTTTCTACTTTTCTTGCTGTTTTCCCTTTTAGTCTGATGGTTCTATGTGGTGGAATGCTTTGAATACATTCTATGTTTTGTGCAACTACTATGCTTTTGCTTTGTGGTCATTATGAGGCTTACATAAAATATCTTATTCTTAATAATGGGCTACTTTAAGCTGATGACAATATGACTATAATCATGTACAAAACCTCTGCACTTTCAGTCTCTATCCCCCATCTTTTATAATTTTCATGTCAAATTCTACATTTGCCTTTCTTTTGAACTTGTATCCCTTACAATGTATTGTACATGTTTTTATTTTTAATAGTTTGTCTTTAAATCCTTGTATGGATAAAATTGCTTCACAACACTCTTAAATACTGCATAATTCTATGACTGTGTATTACTTACACCAAATATAAGAAATTGGTTTTTTACTTTAATTTTTTGTTATTAATTAGCAGTCTTTTGCTTTATCTTAAAGACCTTTCTTTAACAATTCTTATAAAGCTAGCCCTAGTGGTGACAAACTCACTTAGCTTTTGTTTGTCTGGGGAAGTTTTTATTTATCCTTCACTTCTGAATGACAGGTAAAATATTTTTGGTTGGCATTATTTTTGTTTTTTACTTTAGCACTTTGAATATATAATCCCCCTAGCCTCTGGCTTGCAGGAACTCTGCTGAGAAATCTACTGAAATTGTATTGGGGCACCCTTGAATGTGACTTTGAAAACATTTTCTTGTTGCTTTTAGTATTCTTTCATCTGCGATTTTTAAATTATTTGATTTTGCTGCATCTTGATGAATCCGTTTTGTGGTTGGATTGGCAACCTCTGAACTTCTCGTACATGGATATTGTTATCTTTCCCCAGATTTGGAAAAATTTTCAGCTATTTTTCCCCTAACTATACATGCTAGTTCTTTTTCTCTCTCTTCTCTTTCAAAAATTCCTGTTATGCAAGTTATTTCACTTCATGGTGTCTCATAATTTCTGTAGGACTTCTTTCTTTTTCATTTTGCTTTATTTTTGCTCATGTAATTAGATAATTTCAAATATTCTATTTTCAGGCTCATTGATTCTGTTTAATTAACTCTGCTGTTAAAGCTTTCTATTGAGTTTTTCAAACCAGTTATTATGGTCTTTATCATTATAAGTTCTACTGATTATTTTTTGGTTAGACTTTTCATTTTGTTCATAAATTGTTTATGTAATTTTCTCTCTTCATTTTCTTGGCTTTCTCTAAAACTCTTAAGAGAGTTATTCAGAATTAATTTTTCAATCATTTCCTAGTTCTCCATTTATTCTGATTATATTCTTAGAGCTCCATTATTGGAGCTCTTTTGGTGGTGTTATATTTCCCTGATTTGTAATAATCACGGAAACTTACATTGATACCTGTGTACTTGGTAAGACAGGTAACTTTTCTAATCTTTTTAGGTATTTTTAGATGGTGATATCCCTTTATTATTTTGTCTAGCCTGTGATTGCAGATGATACAGCTAATAGCAGCTATAAACAGGCAAAGTTAAGTGTCTTGGGTTGTTGTTCAACCACACAGGATAGGCAGAGAAGAGGCTATGTGGCACAGGTATGCACGAACTTGGGTTTCTTTCCCAGTCTGGCATATGCTTAAGCAGAGCACCAAATTTTGGTGAAGTCACCACTCAGCAACCAAGGTTGAGCAGGACAAAACACTCTCTCCACTGGTAATAACTGACCTACAATTGCCTTTAAGCATGGAGATTATTTAACAACAACAACAACAACAACAACAACAACAACAACAAAAGACAGGGCTTAGTTGGATCACCTTTTGCCTGCAGTGACTGGTCAGGGCCAGATGTTCTATCCACAGGTAATATTTGAGCTGCAGTTTCTTCTTAACTAGGAAAACTAATGAAAGCACCCAGGACTTGTAGGGAAGCTGGCTAGAGATTTAGGCTTGGAAGACCCATGGACTGTATTTCCTGCAGCATGGCACTGTTGGCTAGTCTCTCTGGTGTGCTGCTTCTATTGGCCAGAACGAAGAGCAATCACCAAGATCTACATGCTAGTTAATATGAGCTCCAGCACCATTTTTTGTTTCTAACTGACCCCAGGTAATGTAGCCCTGCCAGTACTATCAGTGTTTCCCATGGGACAAGATGGAAATGATCCTCCAGTAGAGTCCCAGCATAGTAGGAAAGCTGAATGTCTACCTCCAACTCACGTTTTTCACCATAGAAATCATAGATCTAGGGGAATTCTTCAGTTGTGGTACTGTGTGAGCTTTGGGAGGAGCAGCATGGTCAAAGAACTGTTCTTGCCATTAAATTATAGCTTTTTTCAGTTATGTGGTCCAAAGAGTTGTCTCAGCTTTATTCCCATGTTCTGCGATGTTCATGACAGTACTTTTGCTTGTGGGTAGTTGCTAGTTTAATTTCCACTGCTGGGGGGAAAAGAGTGAAGCCTAACAGCTCCTGTTCTGCATCTTGCTCTGAATGCAGTTCTTAACTGATACTTACAGAGATCAGATTAAAATACATCATTTATATTGAGTTCATATAATGCCTAACTCGGTTTCTTCAATATTAGTTATTCTGATGATATTTCCAATGATATTTATCAGGTGTATGAATTATCAAGTGTATTAATTCACTAATGATGGACTCTCCCAAAAAGTCTGAATGGCTTTGGTATGAAAATCATGAAGAAAATTATTCTCTGATATCCGAAAAGAACTTGTACTGTGTAAAAAGATGAACAGGCTTAAGGCAGATTAAACTCACTTCTCAGGAACATTTTAAAGTGAAACTAAGAATAGTTGAGTTACATTTTTTTAAGGTGACTGTTGGGGAAGAAAACTACTACATTCTAGATATTTATGTTACCGAACAAGTAGCAGCTCAATAGACCACTGCTCTGATCTTGAATGACATTTCCTATGTTGCTTTTATTCTATGTTATTAAGATGATGATTCATCTCATTTTTAAAGCCCTCTAACCTTCCCTTGTTATAACTTATTCCAATGTTTAACAGCTAACACTGTCAAGAATGTTTTCATTATATCTAACTCACATTCCTTGTGCTGCTTTTAGAGGACACAGAGAAAAATATATACCTATTCTCTGAATAAAAATTCAAACAGAGGCCAAAGTTATATTAACTTGCTTAGAAAAAGAGCCAAAAATTATGATGGAAGATTCAGTTGATAGGCCTAAGAATTCCCCCCAAATACATTAAAGCGCATAGGAAATGCTTGGAAGAGGAGAAGCAATCACCTTAATGATGAACTGATCACAGTGTAATTCTACTCTCTTAAGGACTTTCGTTATTAAATTATCCTTATGCAGAAAGCACTGTAACATACTAACATTATCGAATTAAGCATCTATTAACTGCCTAAAATGGATATATGAATTATTACACTAGAAAATTGGCAGATCTATACTAACTGAATGTAACTCTATAATCTTGAAAATTTAAATGTTTAATACACTTGTTAGATATATCTCTTTATTATGTTTATATGTATATATGCATACATATAAATATATACTTGCAACAACATAAATCCAATGATTTATTCAGAAAAACACATATTAAATGCCCTCAAAATATGCTCAAATATGGAATCTTCTAGCAGGAAATATGCTTGGTATAAAGAAAAAAAACAGTTGTAAATTAATATTATCAGTGTAGTTGTCTCAATTTCATAAAACATTGAAATATATTGGAGAACTCAACAGGCCATATCTACAAATGTAATAGGTTATGAAATGAGTTTTAATTCTGCCTGTAAGAGTGGGAGGCTAATGTACTTTGCACAGAAAAAGTCATTCTATTGCATGATTACTTTTTAGTTAAGTGTAATATTTAATGCATATAGGACACAGACTGGCATGAAGTGGTTACTAAAAATTATTAACTGCATTTTCTGTTAGCATACCATATATATCAAATTATAAGAAGCAAGTGATAATGAGATCTTAATCTTTTTTAACATCTTTATCATTCTATTCCCTAATCAAAAGCTTATTTGCTTATTTTTTGTAAATTCTAAGATCAAAGTATTTCGGTCAGAACCCACAGCCATTCATTCTAGCTCCTCCCTTGCTAACTAATATTGTCTCTACTCTGTCCTTCAATCCTGTCTCCTTGCTGCCTTTCTGAATGCCATAGTAATTTCTGCTTCTTCACATTTCTCTAGTTCTTCACATTTACTTTTGTTGTTTATCCCCATCTGGAACCTGTTCATAGAATTTTACTTTTACTCTTGCCAAACACAGCAATCATCACAATGGGATGAAATTTGTATTAACTGTTACACTCTACACAAATTTTTTATCCTAGATTCAATATTTTGCCTGTAATCACCACCATATAAAATTTTAATTTATCTTTAAATACATTCAAATGTTTGAGAAAGTAGAGAAAAGTAAATTAAATTGTTTACATATTATCAAACATGATTTTTAAAGTTTTAATAAATAGAAGAAAATGGATGAGATACTGAGCCATCTATTCACTCATCAAATATTGATTGAGTACCAATTTGTATCAGTCACTATTCTAGAGACTGACAAGTAAAATATCTGTGGAAATAAAACCAAGATCTTTGCTTGTAACCTTTCATCTAATGGGAGGAGATAGATATTAAACAAGAAATATGAAAATGACTGGATCATCTAGTAGTTTCCAAATGAGAAGCACTATGGGGGAAAAAAAACAAAACAAGGAAAGTAGAATATTACAATGACTTTCTCAAAAAGAGAAAGCATATGGCTTTTTGAGAAATTTGTAGCAGTAAATGAGAGGTTTTTAAAAAAAAAAAAATGAAGATAGGACAAACAACTTCCTTGAGGAGTTGTAAATGCAGAGAGAATAAGATACCAGTTAGGGAAAAAATGAAACAAACCCAGAAAAAATCTGGGTTTGGCAAGCCATGAAATAACTGAAAATACAGACTATACTCAACTGTCAATTGGAAACAGGGAGAGGAAATTATTTTTAGCAGTTGACAACGGGCTCCGAGACCATATTGGGAACTAATCACATTTGAGTGAATGACTATTCGAGATTGCTTGTAAAGTCTGAGGACCCAATCTTGATTCGCTCTTATCAACATCTGTCCATATATCTGAAAATTGTAGTGGTTTTCCTCCTTTGTTATGCTATAAGATGTTACACAAGATAAATTAAGGAAATGGGTCTAGGCACAACTACTCTGGTTTGCTGCCTTCAGGTGAAGGTAAAGAGGAGCTACAGGGACATGAATATGTCTTTCTAAGTGGTGAGTTGAACACTGAAAAGCCTAGAATGTGTGAGATAACTGGGAGACAAAAGTGACTCCTTTGATTATGCTAAATAATTTCAACACAAGTTTGTCCAGCAGGAAAAAGTGTGAAGCTTGAATTACTGTGGTGACTAGGGTCATGACTCTAATGGGAGGGTTCTCAGACTAATAGCTAGGTTTTAGCAGATTAGCAAAAAGGCACCTGTGACCTAAAGTTCAAGTGCAAAGAATATAAATATGTGTTGCTTAAAAAATATTTTAATAAATTTTTCAACCATAGCTGAAGAACCATGGCCCACTGAAAACCTAATGAAGTACTAGATGAGCAATTACACATATTGTTAAAAAATCAATCAGCAATGAAAATTTTTGTAATTTGAGTGGAAAATTCAAATTAAATTTAATGAATATCTTAATCTCTTTCTGGGAGCTAAAAGAAGGCTTAAATCTGTTTAATTTTAAGAAGAAAGCCGACATGGGGAAGAGAATAGAGACTAGACTGTTCTTAAAATATTCAGAAGTGGTATCCAAAAGATTGCAGTGCACTGTATTTGTTGCAATCAGACAGATTTGAAAACCAGTTCTGATTCTGTCACTTCACTGTAAGACATTGAATGAGTTATTTGGTGTCTTTGAGCATCAGTTTCATCTTATAATAGATGCTGATAGTAATAGCATTGCATATTTATTGTGATAATTTAATGCAGATAAAATGAGTTAGATTTGTTCTTGACATAAAATACAGATATTGATATTTTAATTTTATTGATGTTTGTGTTGCCATTGGTACTGGTATCGTTACTGATGTCAGTATTGGTATTCGCTTTTGTAGTGGTATGTCAGTATTCGTTACATTAGTGTTCATATTGGTACTGATGTTGCACTAACATTGGTGTATACATTGATATCACCATAGGTATAGTCTGAGAGCAACTATTGGCATAATAGGAAAAGAAAAATTTGGCCGAAATTTTAGTCAACTACAAGAGCTGGATCTACTAAGAAACAATATGAGAACAATCTATCTTCAATAACTTGTACATTGAAGACCTTTACAGTGAAAGAGAAATAAGAGTTATCAAAGTGTGGCAATAAAACTATATCAGGTTCTTGCATGAATAAGCAGGTACCTTCTGTGTCAGGATGGGAGTATTAGCTAAAAAGTAGTCACTTATAAATACTGTTTGAAAGATCCCAGTGTAGATTAAATGATAGACATGTCTATCAATAATACCCAGAATATGGCAGATATCTAAGATTACTTCCCCATCAAACCACTCCTGCCCATATAAATTCATGTACTTTTTTCCAGTCTACCTCCAAAGAAAAGAAATCAACTGCAGCCCTTTCTTTTCTGACACTCTTTCACTTTCTATGGAAATAAGATTTTATTCATCCTCTTAAAACTAAAAAGAAATCAATATATACAAAGAAAGAATATGCCAAATTCTGAAGTCAAGATAATTTTAGATCGTTCTTTTAATATAAGTGAATAGTCTTATAATATGTACAGTCAGAAGAAATGGCTACTACAAAAATACTACTTATTCTCCTTTCCTTTACTGGGATGCTGAGAAACAAGAGCATCTGTTAATTTTATACCACCTTAAAACAAATTTGACATATGCAGCATAAAAATTGCAGCTGCTCAAAGATAATTTCTGATTTCTATAAAAACATGGACTTCATGTTTTATATTTTTAGAAATTAGGAAAACAAGCCCTTGGATTAAAAATTTAACGGATGTGCTAATTTCCTCCTGAAAGCTGAAAAAAGGATTATGGCTATGTAGTCCTGAGAAGAGAGCCTAAAAAGAAAACTGAAGTCATCTATATGGCTAATATAGAATAACTCACAATTTTAGCAGCAGTTCTGCATAATTGATGTAAAAATTTTGACTATCGAATTTCTCAAGGCCCATACATTTCTGATTTCATCAAATCCTTTTTACCTTCATACCTTTAACAGTTTACAACTGTTCATATGTCTTGGTATTAGTTGTTTATACAATCTAGATTATAGGTTTGGGCAGCAACAATGTTATTATTTGTCTTTTATTCTCTCAATGGTTAGGAAATATTGATATCAATATATATTTTAATGAACATTGTGCAGATGGACTACAAAAATAAGCTTGAATTGATCAACGTTTCCATTTATTATAATTTAAGTCCAAGTTCTAGAACTTCTATTTTGAATTTTTCATTTATTATTTTTAAAAATTGAATACAAAAAGTTTTTGTTTTTTCTTCAATTATGAACCAGAAAGAAATGGGTAACTTGTGGAATGAGTTTTATGGAAAATTTTAAAGGAAAATAGATCAATTGCTTAAAGGATAAGAAGGAAGTTTCTGTTTGTTTTGTTTTGTTTTAATAAGTAGCATGGCTTGAATAATATTTGGAAAGTCAGTAAAGATGGTAAGAAATAGGGGGTGCTGAGAATATATCTTGAAACAGGGGATTATATCAAGGGAGATAACTGAATAGTTTCATTGGGGAATGTGGAGTTGGCTGAAAATAACAGGACAAAGAATCAATGTTCAATGATTGCTATCAACTGCCATTGTTCCTAAAAGTTTTGTCAGGATGTGAAGGTATGTGAAAATGTGAATAGTTACTATTGAAAGTATCTTATCCTTGGTTACCCTACTCAGTCATAGAAGTGTGGTAGTAAGGGATAACGAGATGTGTGAATCAGCATGAAATCCTGGGTTCATAAACTATTGTTACTGGCACTGTAAGTAGATGAGTATCATCGAAATTCAGACACTAAAGTTTAGAATAGCTTTATTAGTAAGTCTCTTGCTCATAAGATTTATAAGAAGTGTCATATACAAGCTGATTTTTAAGGAAAACAATTACGGCATATTATTCATAATCATTTGTTGACTCCCAACCCCACTGCCCCTACAGACATATTCTCTCTCTCTCTCTCTCTCTCTCTCTCTCTCTCCTCCCCCCCACCCCCCCGTCTTTCTCTCTCTCTCGGGGGTAGAATTCTGAGATTAGATCCTTAAGAGACCGCATGATAGTTTTGCGCTTGGAATTTCCTAGAATTCAAGACAATATACATCTTTTACTGCATCATTTTTTACAAATTCTCATCCAGGTACTAATCAGTTTGGCTTGGTTTGGTAGGTGTAGCTAGGAAATAAAATAGAGAAATTATTTTAGACTTCCTACATGTTAATAAATCCATAAAACAAGGAATTCTATAGAATTTGTAATGCATGCTAAATAAATGCTAACTTATCATTTGATCTGAAACAAAACAGACCTGGAATTAGTGTCTTAATTTGACTTGCAGGTATCAGTAGATTTCACCATCCCTTGCTCTCTCTCTATTTCCCAATGCTATCATAACCTAGGCTAGAGGGCAACTCTCCTCAGGTTAAGATATTAATAAAAGATGAAAAAAGTTTTTGCTCTGTCTTTCTCATAGTGATATATTAATGCTTCTGATAGGCTGCACACTCAGATTTGTAAGATTTATTTCAAAACCACATTATCAATGTATCAATTGTTCTCATCTTTTAAAATAAAAGATTCTGCCAGAATTCAACTTTTCTCATCTATAACAGAGATAAGTACTCCCTTTTGTTTAACTTTATAAGTATAGACTTTATTCTTTAGAAGAGTTTAGATGTACAGAAAAATTGATCAGGTAATACAGAGTTCTCATATACTTGACCCTGATACACATACAATTTTTCTTAGTTTAACATCTCACAATAGTATGGTACATTTGTTTCAACTAATGAAGTAATATTGACATATTATTATTAACTGAAGTCCAAGGCTTAACCGGAGATTCACTTTCTTCATTTTTGAACTATTTGCACAGTTCTGTGGGTTTTGGCAAATACACAATGTCATATACAAAATAGTTTTACTGCCCTAAAAGCTCCCTTTGCTTCACCTATTATCTCTCCCACCACCACCACCGTCCCCAACAACCACTGATTTCACTGTCTCTACTTTTTATTCTATCCAGAGTTTCATACAGTTGGAAATATACAGGATGTATTCTTTTCAGACAGACTTTTTTACTTAAATGCCACATGCATTTAAAGCTCCTTCATGTCGTTTCATTGGCTTGATAGCTCATTTCTTTTTATTGCAGAACAATATTGCATTGCATGGCTATATCATAATTTTTTTTACCCATTCATTTATTGATGGAATGGTTATTTCCAGTTTGTGAAATCATGAATACATCTGCTATCAACATTTGTCTGTAGGTGTTTCCATAACTGTAAGTTTCAACCCAACTGGGTAAATACTAGAAGCATGAATGCTGGTCATATGGTAAGATCATGTATATCTTTGTAAGAAATTACCAAGCTGTCTTCCAAAGTGGCTGTACCATATATATTTTTTTTAATTTTTATTAGCAATGGATGAAAGAGTCTGTCCTGCATCCTAGTTAGCATTTGATAAACTCAGTTTATTTTTTGAATTTTAGCCACTTTAATAGGTGTGTAGCATTATAGTGTTTTAATTTGCAGTTACCTTATGACATATAATGTTGAGTATCTTTTCATAGGCTTATTTGCCATTTGTACATCTTCTTTGGTGAAAGCCTGTTCAGATTTTTTACCCAGTTTTAATTTTTTCTCATTATTGAGCTTTAAGTGTTCTTTGTATATTTTTGACACACCTCCTTTATCAGAAATGTGTTTTGCAAATGTTATCTCCCAGCCTATGGCTTGCCTTTTTATTTTCTTAACAGTGCTTTCCAAAGAGCAGAACTTTTTAATTTTGATGAAGTCAAACTTACCATGTTTTTTCTTTCATGAATCATACTTTTCTTGTTCAATCTGAAAATTCATTGCCTAACCTATGGTTACCTAAATGTTCTCCTTATGTTAGCACCTAGAAGTTTTATAGCTTTGTGTTTTACCTTTACATCTATAACCCCTTTCAATTTTTGCAACATGTCTGTGTCTAGAGTTATATTTTTGCATAAAGATGTCCAATTTTTCAGCACATTTGTTGAAAAGATTATCATTTCTCCAGTGAACTGCCTTCATTCCTTTATCAAAGAACACTTCACTATATTTCTGAGTCTATTTCTGGGCTCTCTGTTCTGCTCCATTGATCTGTTTCTCTTTTCTTTCATCAATATCACAATGTCTTCACACATAGTTAATCTTAAAGTTGTATAGTGTCAGTCCATGAACATTTCTTACTCACTATTGTGCTCTGTTCTGGGTCTTCAGCCTTTTCATACAAACTTTAGAATCAGTTTCTCAATATCCACAAAATAACTTGCCTTGATTTTTCTTGTGATTGACTTGAATCTATAAATAAATATGGGAATACTTGACATCTTAATTATATTGAGTATTGTTATAAAAGAGCATGAAATATCTTTCCATTTACAATTTATTTAGATCATCTTTGATTTTCTTCATAAGAGTTTAGTTTTCCTCATATTGATTCTATATATATTTTATTCGATTTATATCTAAATATTTCATTTCTTTAATGCTAATAGAAATGGTACTATGTTTTTAATTTCAAATTGCATTAATTTATTACTACCATATAGTAAAGCAATTGACTTTTGTTTTAACATTGTATCTACAATCTGCCATAATCAGTTCTTAGTTCCAGGATACTTTTCGTGGATTGGTTGGTGTTTTCTACATAGAAAATCAAGTTATATATGAATATGCACAGTTTTATTTCTTTCTTCCCAATCTGTATAGTTTTATTTTATATCTTTGTGTTATTGAATTAGTTAGCTGTAGTTCCAGTACAATATTTAATAAGAATGGGAAAATCAGATGTAGTTCCTCTTCCCAGTCTTAGAAGAAAGCATCTAGTTTTTTATCATTAGTAATGTAAATTTGTAAGATTTTTGTATATGTTCTTTGTCAAATTGGAAATATTCCCCTTGATTTCTAGTGTGCTGAGAGTTTTAATCACAAATGAGTGTTGGGTTTCATCAAATGTTTTTGTGTATCTATTAATGTGATTATGTCATTTTTATTCCTTAGCTTGTTATTGTGATGGAATATCTTAATAATTTTTTTAAATGCTAAATCAGCCTTGCATGCCTGGAATAAATCCCACCTTGTCATAGTATATAATTCTTTTTATACATCATTGAACTTGATTTGAAAATATTTTATTAAAGTTCTTAAAAATTCTATTGATGAGAATATTGGTCTGTAGTTTCCCTTTCCTATAATATTTTTGTTGGGTTTTGATATTAAGGTAATGCTGATGTCATAGAAGGAGTTAGAAGGTGTTCTCTGCTTCTACTTTTTGGAAGTTATCATATAAAATTACGTATCGTTTTCTCCTTACATATTTACTAGAATTCATCAGTGAACCATCTGGGCATGGTAGTTTTGAACTTTTTTGTAAGATTATTAATTTTTTAAAATTATTTCCTAGATATAGGTCTATTCATATTCTCTATCTCCTTATGTGAGTTTTGGTAGTTTATGTCTTTCAATTAATCAGCCATTTCATCTAGGTTGTCAAATTTATTGACATAGAATTGTTCATAACATCAGTCCCCATGGACCTTAAGAGGATAATAATGACAATCCTTTTTTCATTTATGATAGTAGTAAATTGAATCTTCTCTGTTTATTTTGTTTTGACTATTCTGGCAAAAGATTTTTCAATTGTATTTATATTTTCAATAAATCAGCCTTTCATTCTATTAATTTTATATATGGAATTATTTCTGTCTTCAATGCCAAGTTATACACTTTTTTGTTTCTTTTCTTCTCCTTCCTTTAGAATTATGTTTCTCTTATTAGAGGTTTAAGATGAATGCTTATATTAATGAGGCTTACATCTTCATTTCTAATATATGAATTCAATGCTATTTAATTTTCTGCTTAGCACTGCTTTTATTAAGTCTTACAAATTTTGATGAATGGTATTTTAATTTTTATTTAATTAAAAATATTTTAGTATTTCTCTTGAGATTTCTTCTTTGGTCTTTTTTTTTAAATTTATTCTGACAGTCTATTTTTTAATTGGTGTATTTAGATCATTTATTGTTTATAGTGATTACTAGCATTTGTAGTTGAATTAATATTTATCATGTTTGTAAAAATTTTTTGTTCTTTGTTATTTTTCTTGATTTTTTTTTTTACTACTCCTTTTTCTGCCTTCTTTGGTTTTAATTGGGCAGTTTATATGATTCCATTTTATCTCCTCTCAGCATTTCTATGATACATTTTTTAACTGTTTTAGAGTTGACTATAAGGTTTATAACATACCTTTATAATTAACCTTTCAAATAACACTATACCTGAGTAGTGTAGATACCAATAAATAGCAGAGTATTTTGAGTTCCTTCTCCCTGTTTCTTAATTTCACTCATCCACATACTGTAATCACTCCATACGTTATTTCTATAATTACTTTGAACAAACATTATCTGTTTGGTCAGTTGTGAATCATAAACTATGATACTTTATTTTACCTTCATACACTTCTTCTCTGCTGCTCTTCCTTAATGTAGATCTCAGTTTCTAATACATATAATTTTTCTTCTCTTTAAAGAACTTCTTTTAAAATTGTTTGTAAAGTTTGTCTACTTGTGACAAATTATCTCACTTTCTTTGTCTCAGAAAGTTTTTATTTCCCTGTCATTTATGAAAGGTAATTTGACTGGTGACAGGTTTCTAGGTTGGTAGTTTCTTTCTCTCAGCACTTTAAATACTTAACCGCACTTTCTTCTTGCTTGTACTGTTTCTGAATACACACTTGATGTAACCCTTGTTTCTCTGTAGGTAAGTTTTCCCTTCTCTAGATTATTTCAAGATTTTCCCCTTACCTTTGAATAACTGCAGTTTGAATATGAATGTGATATGTCTGTATACACTTTGTATATCTATATCTATATCTATATCTATATCTATATCTATATCTACATCTTCTCTAGAGTTCTCTAAATTTCCTTGATCTGTGCTTTGGTATCTGTCATTAATTTTGAAAAATTATTAGATATTATTGCTTCAATTATTTATTCCTTTCATTTATCACTTACTTCTGCTATTTCTATTACTTATATATATTTTTTTCTATTTTTTCTAATTGTTCTATAGTATGTCTATTCTTTTTTTGCTTTTTTTCTCTCTCTCTGTTTGCTTTCTATTTGGAGCTCAATTATTATTTCCTTGGCAATGTTAACAGTATTAACAGTTCAGTGTAATACTGAAAAATGACTTTCATGATCTCAACTGTAGAATGGACATAAAAAATCACTTTATTACGATATTTGTTTTCTCAAGCTGATCTAGAACCAAATGCACAATATTTCTAAGGTATGCCTGTTTATCGTTGTGTCTCAGGGAATGGGGGAGCTGAGAAGGAGAGAAATGGGTGAAAGGCTGTTTAGCTGAGCAAGTCAGAACACACACAGTACTTATCAATTACATATGCCTTTTTATATGGCTGTGAGTCATGGTGCCCCCAATACAATTACATTATTCACACCAAAAATCACTAATCAAAGAGGACCAAGAAAGATATAATAAAGAAGTTCCTGGAAGAAATTAAAAGTGTTGTCTCAGTAAACACAGGAATGATAAAAGAGTGAAATAGCCTTATTGCTGATATGGAGAAAGTTTCAGTAGTCTGGTTGGACCAAACCAGTCACAATATACCCTTAAACTAAAGCCTAATTCAAATAATGATCTAACTCTCTTCAATTATATGAAGGCTGAGAGAGGTAAGGAAGCTGTAGAACAAAAGTTTGAAGCTATCAGAGTATGGTTCATGAGTTTCAAGAAAAGAAGCTATCTCCATAACTAAAAATGCAAGGTGAAACAGGAAGTGCTAATATATAAGATGCAGGAAGTTGTATAGAAGATCTAAAATCATTGATAAAGATGGCTACCCCAAACAACAGATATTTCAATGTAGACCAACAGCCTTATATTGGAAGATGTCATCTAGGACTTTCACTGGTCATCCAACAGCTCCAATGGAGATATACAAGGACATTAATGTTTTCATACCTGCTAACACAACATCCAGCATCCACTCTGCAGCCCATGGATCAAGGAACCATTTCAAATTTGAGTCTTATTATTTAAAAAATATATTTTGTAGGCTATAACTGTCATGCATAGTGATTTCTCTGCTGGATCTGCACAAAGGAGATTAAAAACCTTCAGGAAAAGATTCACCATTCTACATGCCTTTAAGACCATTTGTAGGTCATGGTAGGAGGTCAATATATCAACTTTATTTGGAGTTTGTAAGAAGTCGATGGCAATCTTCATGGATAACTTTGAGGAGTTCAAGACCTTCAGTGGAGGATATAACTGCAGATGTGATGAAAATAGCAAGGGAAAAAGAATTAGAAGTTGAGCCTAATCATGTTATTTAATTGCTGCAAACTTACCATAAAACTTGAATGGGTGAGGAGTTGCTTCTTGGAGATCAATAAAGATAGTGGTTTCTTGATGTAGAGTCTACCATGATGAAGATAACTGTGAGCATTGCTGAAATGACAACAAAGAGAATATTACATAATATTACATAATATCAGGATACTACATATATTAGAATATTACACAAAAGTTGATAAAGCAGTAGCTGGGTTTGAGAGCAGTGATTTCAATTTTGAAAGAAGCTATACTATGAGTAAAATGCTATCAAATAGCATTGCGTGCTACAGAGGAATCATCGATGAAAGCACGATTCAATAAATGCCGCAGATTTCACTGTTTTCTTATTTTTAAAAACCACGGTAGTCATCCCAGTCTTCAGCATACACCACTCTGACCAGTCAGCAGCCATCAATACTCAGGCAAAACCTTCCAGCAGCGAAAAGATTAAAGCTCACTGAAGGTTCTGATTATGGTTAGCATTTCTAAGCAAGAAAATATTTTTAAATTAAGACATGTTCATTTTTTAAACATAATGCTATTGCACACTTAATAGAATAAATTATAGTGTGAACATAACTTTTATATGTGCTGGGAAACAAAAAAATTCATATGAATCACCTTATTATGATATCCACTTTATTGTGGGTGTTCTGGAATCAAACCCACAATACCTCTGAATCATGCCTGTAGTTAGTTACTAGCTCTGACAGCTTATAATTCAAATAAGTTGACCTGGGCTGTGACTCTCTGTATTTAACTCTCTCTTCAGATTTTGGTATGGCCATTGGCCCTCAATTCTCTAATGAACCTAAGAAAAATTGTTACTTTTTAGTTTGTACAGCTGGTTTTTCTTTTCTTTTGAGGATAGAAGTGATAATCTCTAAACTTTCCTGAAACCTAAAGCGTTTCAAAAAATCTGAAGTCTTTAAAATATATTTGAAAGTATTAAAAAGTACGTGCCCACCAATATTTAAAGCAGTAACTACAAATGTATGAAAAAAATTTGTCTAGCTTATCTCATTTTTATTTTTATTTTTATTATTTTTTTTTTATTGCATTTTAGGTTTTGGGGTACATGTGATGAACATGCAAGATTGTTGCATAGGTACACACATGGCAGTGTGCTTTGCTGCCTTCCGTCCCCTCACCTGTATCTGTCATTTCTCCCCATGCTATCTCTTCCCACCTCCCCACCCCCCGCCCCTCCCCCATTTCCCCCCAACAGACCCCAGTGTGTAGTGCTCCCCTCCCTGTGTCCATGTGTTCTCATTGTTCAACACCCGCCTATGAGCGAGAATATACGGTGTTTGATTTTCTGCTCTTGTGTCAGTTTGCTGAGAATGATGGTTTCCAGGTTCATCCATGTCCCTATAAAGGACGTGAACTCATCGTTTTTGATGGCTGCATAATATTCCATGGTGTATATGTACCACATTTTCCCTATCCAGTCTATCATCGTTGGGCATTTGGGTTGGTTCCAGGTCTTTGCTATTGTAAACAGTGCTGCAATGAACATTCGTGTGCACGTGTCCTTGTAGTAGAATGATTTATAATCCTTTGGATATATACCCAGTAATGGGATTGCTGGGTCAAATGGGATTTCTATTTTTAGGTCCTTGAGGAATCGCCACACTGTCTTCCACAATGGTTGAATTAATTTACATTCCCACCAACAGTGTAAAAGTGTTCCTATTTCTCCACATCCTCTCCAGCATCTGTTGTTTCCCGATTTTTTAATGATCGCCATTCTAACTGGTGTGAGATGGTATCTCAATGTGGTTTTGATTTGCATTTCTCTGATGACCAGTGATGATGAGCATTTTTTCATATGTTTGTTGGCCTCCTGTATGTCTTCTTTTGTAAAGTATCTGTTCATATCCTTTG
The DNA here is from genome assembly GCF_048565385.1 of Saimiri boliviensis. Classification (NCBI taxonomy): domain Eukaryota; kingdom Metazoa; phylum Chordata; class Mammalia; order Primates; family Cebidae; genus Saimiri; species Saimiri boliviensis. The sequence continues at coordinate 224,809,796 of NC_133449.1, forward strand.
CCCATTTTTGAATGGGCTTGTTTGTTTTTTTCTTGTAGATCTGCTTTAGTTCTTTGTAAATTCTGGATATCAACCCCTTGTCAGATGGGTAGACTGCAAAAATTTTTTCCCATTCTGTTGGTTGCCGATTCACTCTACTGACTGTTTCTTTTGCCGTGCAGAAGCTGTGGAGTTTGATTAGGTCCCATTTGTCTATTTTGGCTTTTGTTGCCATTGCTTTTGGCGTTTTGGTCATGAAGTCCTTGCCTACACCTATGTCCTGAATGGTTTTGCCTAGATTTTCTTCTAAGGTTTTTATGGTATTAGGTCTGATGTTTAAGTCTTTAATCCATCTGGAGTTAATTTTGGTGTAAGGTGTCAGGAAGGGGTCCTGTTTCTGCTTTCTGCACATGGCTAGCCAGTTTTCCCAACACCATTTATTAAACAGGGAGTCCTCTCCCCATTGCTTGTTTTTGTCAGGTTTGTCGAAGATCAGATGGTTGTGGGGATGTTGTATTTCCTGTGAGGCCTCTGTTCTGTTCCATTGGTCTATATCTCTGTTTTGGTACCAGTACCATGCTGTTTTGATTACTGTAGCCTTGTAGTATAGTTTGAAGTCCGGTAGTGTGATGCCTCCCGCTTTGTTCTTTTTGCTTAGAATTGACTTGGCTATGCGGGCTCTCTTTTGGTTCCATATGAAGTTTAAGGTGTTTTTTTCCAGTTCTGTGAAGAAGGTCATTGGAAGCTTGATGGGAATAGCATTGAATCTGTAAATTACTTTGGGCAGTATGGCCATTTTCACGATGTTGATTCTTCCTAACCATGAACATGGAATGTTTCTCCATCTGTTTGTATCCTCTCTTATTTCGTTGAGCAATGGCTTGTAGTTCTCCTTGAAGAGGTCCTTTACGTTCCTTGTTAGTTGTATTCCTAGGTACTTTATTCTCTTTGTAGCAATTGTGAATGGCAGTTCGTTCTTGATTTGGCTCTCTTGAAGTCTATTACTGGTGTATAGGAATGCTTGTGATTTTTGCACGTTGATTTTGTATCCTGAGACTTTGCTGAAGTTGTTTATCAGTTTCAGGAGATTTTGGGCTGAGATGATGGGGTCTTCCAGATATACAATCATGTCATCTGCAAATAGAGACAATTTGATTTCCTCCTTTCCAATTTGGATACCCTTTATTTCTTTTTCTTGCCTGATTGCTCTGGCTAGAACTTCCAGTACTATATTGAATAGGAGTGGTGAGAGAGGGCATCCTTGTCTAGTGCCAGATTTCAAAGGGAATGCTTCCAGTTTTTGTCCATTCAGTATGATATTGGCTGTTGGTTTGTCGTAAATAGCTTTTATTGTTTTGAGATACGTTCCGTCAATACCTAGTTTATTGAGGGTTTTTAGCATAAAGGGTTGTTGAATTTTGTCAAAAGCCCTCTCTGCATCAATCGAGATAATCATGTGGTTTTTGTCTTTGGTTCTGTTTATGTGGTGAATTACGTTTATGGACTTGCGTATGTTGAACCAGCCTTGCATCCCCGGGATGAATCCTACTTGATCATGGTGGATGAGCTTTTTGATATGCTGTTGCAATCGGTTTGCCAGTATTTTATTGAAGATTTTTGCATCTATGTTCATCATGGATATTGGCCTGAAATTTTCTTTTCTTGTTGAGTCTCTGCCGGGTTTTGGTATCAGGATGATGTTTGTCTCGTAAAATGATTTGGGAAGGATTCCCTCTTTTTGGATTGTCTGGAATAGTTTCAGAAGGAATGGTATCAGCTCCTCCTTGTATGTCTGGTAGAATTCAGCTGTGAACCCATCTGGACCTGGGCTTTTTTTGGGTGGTAGGCTCTTTATTGCTGCCTCGACTTCAGACCATGTTATTGGTCTATTCAGGGTTTCGGCTTCTTCCAGGTTTAGGCTTGGGAGGTTGCAGGTGTCCAGGAATTTATCCATTTCTTCCAGGTTTACTAGTTTATGTGCATAGAGTTGTTTGTAATAATCTCTGATGATGGTTTGGATTTCTGTGGAATCTGTGGTGATATCCCCTTTATCATTTTTTATTGCATCAATTTGGTTATTCTCTCTTTTCTTTTTTATTAATCTGGCTAGTGGTCTGTCTATTTTGTTGATCTTTTCAAAAAACCAGCTCCTGGATTTATTGATTTTTTGAAGAGTTTTTTGTGTCTCTATTTCCTTCAGTTCTGCTCTGATCTTAGTTATTTCCTGTCTTCTGGTAGGTTTTGAGTTTTTTTGATCTTGCTCCTCTAGCTCTTTCAATTTTGATGATAGGGTGTCAATTTTCGATCTCTCCTTTCTTCTCATGTGGGCACTCATTGCTATATATTTTCCTCTAGAGACTGCTTTAAATGTGTCCCAGAGATTCTGGTATGTTGTGTCTTCGTTCTCATTGGTTTCGAAGAACATCTTTATTTCTGCCTTCATTTCATTGTTTATCCAGTCAACATTCAAGAGCAAGTTGTTCAGTTTCCATGAAGCTGTGCGGTTCTGAGTTAGTTTCTGCATTCTGAGTTCTAACTCGATTGCACTGTGGTCTGAGAGACTGTTTGTTATGATTTCTGTTCTTTTGCATTTGCTGAGGAGTGATTTATTGCCAATTATGTGGTCAATTTTAGAGTAGGTGTGATGTGGTGCTGAGAAGAATGTATATTCTGTGGATTTAGGGTGGAGAGTTCTGTAAATGTCTATTAGGTTTGCTCGTTCCAGGTCTGTGTTCAGGTCCTGGATATCCTTGTTGATTTTCTGTCTGGTTGATCTGTCTAATATTGACAATGGGGTGTTAAAGTCTCCCACTATTATCATGTGGGAGTCTAAGTCTCTTTGTAAGTCATTAAGAACTTGCCTTATGTATCTGGGTGCTCCTGTATTGGGTGCATATATATTTAGGATCGTTAGCTCTTCTTGTTGCAGTGATCCTTTTACCATTATGTAATGTCCTTCTTTGTCTCTTTTGATCTTTGTTGCTTTAAAGTCTATTTTATCAGAGATGAGAATTGCAACTCCTGCCTTTTTTGCTCTCCATTTGCTTGGTAGATCTTCCTCCATCCCTTTATTTTGAGCCTTTGTGTATCCTTGCATGTAAGATGGGTTTCCTGGATACAGCACACTGATGGGTTTTGGCTTTTTATCCAATTTGCCAGTCTGTGTCTTTTGATTGGGGCATTTAGTCCATTGACATTTAGGGATAGTATTGTTATGTGTGAATTTGATGCTGTCATTTTGATGCTACCTGGCTGTTTTGTTGGTTAGTTGATGCAGATTCTTGATTGTGTTGCTGCTTTTTTACCATTTGGTGTGTTTTTGGAGTGGCTGGTACTGGTTGTTCCTTTATATGTGTAGAGCCTCTTTCAGGAGTTCTTGTAGAGCAGGTTTGGTGGTGATGAAATCTCTGAGTGCTTGCTTGTTCACAAAGGATTTTATTTTTCCTTCACTTATGAAGCTTAGTTTGGCTGGATAGGAGATTCTGGGTTGAAAGTTCTTTTCTTTAAGGATGTTGAATATTGGCCCCCAGTCTCTTCTGGCTTGTAGGGTTTCTGCTGAGAGATCTGCTGTGAGTCTAATGGGCTTCCCTTTGTGGGTAACCCGACCTTTCTCTCTGGCTGCCCTTAGCATTTTCTCTTTCATTTCAACCCTGGTGAATCTGACGATTATGTGCCTTGGGGTTGCTCTTCTTGAGGAATATCTCTGTGGTGTTCTCTGTATTTCCTGGATTTGAATATTGGTCTGCCTTGCTAGGTTGGGGAAGTTTTCCTGGATAATATCCTGAAGAGTATTTTCCAGCTTGGATTCATTCTCTTCATCACATTCAGGTACACCTATCAGACGTAGATTAGGTCTTTTCACATAGTCCCACATTTCTTGAAGATTTTGTTCATTCCTTTTTGCGCTTTTTTCTCTGTTCTTGCCTTCTCTTTTTATTTCATTGAGTTGGTCTTCGACCTCTGATATCCTTTCTTCTGCTTGGTCAATTCGGCTGTTGAAGCTTGTGCATGCTTCACGAAGTTCTCGTGTTGCGTTTTTCAGCTCCATCAATTCACTTATTCTCCTCTCTATGCTGTCCATTCTCGTCAGCAGTTCGTCCAATCTTTTTTCAAGGTTCCTATTTTCTTTGCGATGGGTTAGAACATGTTCTTTTAGCTCATTGTAGTTTCTTACTACCCATCTTCTGAAGTCTGATTCTGTCATTTCATCACCCTCCTTCTCCATCCGGTCTGGTTCCCTTGCTGGTGAGAAGTTGTGATCACTTTTAGGAGGAGAGGTGTTCTGGTTTCGGGAGTTTTCATCCTTTTTACGCTGGTTTCTACCCATTTTTGTGGGTTTATCCACCTGTTTTCTGTCTCTGTCCCAGGGAGTTGGAGCTTTATGAGTTTCCGTTGCACTACTGCCTTTTTTGATTTTTTTTTTCAGGTCGGACCCGCCCAGCTAGCAGCACGCCTAGCCTCTGCCTGCCCGCAGGGGCATTGCTGAGCTGCTGTGGGCTCCGCCCAGCTGCCCTGAGCTCTTCCCTGTAGTCCTTTTTATATGGGCGTAGTTAGAACTGTCTGGGCAATGGTGGCCCCGCCTCTGTTATGGCGGACTCTCTCTGTTGTGGCAGGTTGCCTCAGCAACGGCGGGTTGCCTTGGCAACGGCAGCCTGCCTCCGTAGCGGTGGAGAGTCTCAGTAATGGCGGAAGCCCCTCCCCCACCGAGCCGGACCGTTCCGGTTCAGCTGTGCTTGGTTTGAAGGGCTCAACCCAGAGGGTTTCCAATTACTGTTTTTGTTTTCGTTGTTGTTGGGGGTGGAGGGGTGGGACCAACCGAGCATGATCACCTGGCTCCCTGACTCAGAGTCTTTTCTTTTAAGTTGAACGACCCCGCGTTCCGGTCGCTTGTTGAAAAGGCGCCGGGATCTCCCGTGCTGCGACTCACGGAGTCGGCTCGAACCGCGGCGCCGGCTCCTGGCGGATTTTTTGCCTAGGAATCTCCTGGCCTGGCTCGCTATTTCAGATGAATGGGCTATTCTGCCGTCTCAGGGCTCTGCTCGCCAGCTAAGAGGGCTCCCAGACCAGTGGTTTTTGTACGGAGAACCGCAGCAACAGGGAGTGGTCACAGCAGCCGCGCGGGCGGAATCAGCCCCGCGGGGGCCAAAACAGCCGCACCGGCTGGGACTGCGACGCTGGCGACCCCTCTGCCTGGGTATCTCCTGGTCTGTGGGCAATAAGAGTTCGTCTGGAAATGCGGCGTCCACTCACCCTCTGCACTTTCACTGGGAGCTGAAGTCCTGAGCTGTTCTTAGGCAGCCATCTTGAAAGTCGGATCGTTTATCTCATTTTTAAATCAAAATTTTTTTGTTGTTTTTAAAAACATTGAAAAATTGTACTGTTTTCCAAAATGTATATTCATTTCACTTTTTAGATCTATAAATGTTTATCAGTGAAACCTAAACATTTTTGTAAAAAGTTTTAGCCTGTTAAAAGATATGTTTTTACTAATTTTTGGAACAGTTAATAAATTTTATATTAAAGTCTGTGGCCTCTTCAGTAGCCAAGGACATATTTCAGTGGAAGAATTTTCTGGTTTCTGTATAAAAGAACTAAAACGTCCTTGAAATGAAGTATTTTCATTTTAATCCACATGCCACTTACCTTGTCTGGATCTTTTTACATAGTCCTGGCTCACAGGCTTCCTTTCCTTTCATTACAGTTGTTTGCATGTCTGACTCATCTGTAGCCTTATAAGCCTTTGGAGGTACAGAAAAAGGGACTTTATCATCAATGTCTCACTCACACACCAAGCATGAACTTTTAGCCATAAACAGAGAATCTTGAAATCTTAGTTCACTCAAAAACAATTTTCTCTTCATTTTCCAGAGAGAAAAGTAAAATAGAGCATAATCAAATTGATTAAATATATTAAATAAGCAAAATGGCAAGAACAATGGTGAAGAAATAGGTGTACTTTCCACTCACCTCCTACTGAAGCCATCATATTCTATATATTAATTATACTTTAATTGCCATATTTGTAAATTATTGAGAAATTTTCTTAATTGATTCCAGACTCAGAAAAGAAAAAAGAAATATTTTTTGACTTCTAATTCTCAACAATAAATAACATCTGAGATAATAGAAGTCAGCTCACATATGAGTATTTTCTTAAATATATTTTATACCAATCTCTCGGAAGATATCCTAGTATGAAATGTGTTATTTTGGTTACTTAATTTAAAGATAACTTCATACAGGCCACTTTCTTGGCCAATATAGCTTCTGTAACAAAATCCTATAAACTGAGTAGTGTATAAACAACGAAAATTTATTTGGCACCATTCTGGAGGCTAGGAAGTCCATGATCAAGGTGCCAGCAGATTTGGTGTCTGATGAAGACCCACTTCTTGGTTTGTAAATACCCATCTTCTCACTGAATGCTCACAGGGTAGAAAGCACAGAGCGGTTCTCTGGGACCTCTTTAATAAGGCCAGGAATTTCATTCCTTAGGCGTCTGCCCTTTTGGCCTAACTACCTCTCAACAACCTCATCTTCTAATATCATCACATTGATAATTAGATTTCAGCATATGAATTTGGGGGAAAAATCATTCAGAATATAACAGTAATCAAGTTATGGCCATTAAAATATTTGGTATATTACTTTATTGACATTATTGGCTTTATATCTCCAAACAGTTCAGGCTAGATTATTGATGTTTCCTTTTTTGAATAGATCATAGGAGCCAATGAAAAAGAAGCCACTGCCTCTGATGTGACAGCACTGGTAGAAAAGAAGCAGGATGAGGAAAACCCACTGATAGTTTGTGCATCCTGTTACCATTATACTGTTTACGCCTTCACTTAAATCTTGCCTCATAAGATAATCTGGCTCCAATAATATTACGTAAAGTAGAATTCCAGTTTCTATATCTAACCATTAAATTGTTACTGATGCTTCATAAATCCTGACTGATAATTTTGAACCCTAATACATTTCTTTATAAGGTAAAACTCACTGAGTTTGTGTGTGTTTGAAATTATTTATAGAAAATATTGTGTACTTAATGAGTATCAGTCCTATAAGAATTTTCTCCCTTCTTCTTCTGTACAATATATTCAGGTTCATGGCAAGTTCTTGTGCTAGACAAAAATGACCAAGACAGACAAAGTCCTTAATTACATAAAGCTTACATCATAAACAAGTGACTGAAACCTAACAGCATAAAATGATTTTTGGATAAGAGGAAAGAGTACTGGGAGAAATGGGTAATCTGGGAATTTTTCCCCTTTCCCTTTGAAACATCTTCTTCATCCAATAAACATATGGTAGCAAGATTAAAATTCAGGTGTTGAGAGTTAGGATTTTTTTAATATCAACTCATATTGGTAGACAAGAAATGAGACACATTTTCTTCCCCCACCCTTGGTTTCAGTGTTAACTAACAAAGCATGTCCCAAGCATCAGGAGAAGCAGAAATCCTAAGTGCAATCAAAGAGTTTGAAAATAATCATTTCTGGAATTCCTTTGAACTTGGTGATTGGCTATTGGTCAGAGGTAAGTAGAAATCTGGAATATAAAAACTGACCACTTTCTTTTTACTTCGTGGAAAGGACACAAGACATTTATGATGATGACAAGCATCAAAAAGTGGAAGATTTCCATTTAAGTATATTTTTGATGTTATAGAAAAATGAAACAAAAGTGAACATTTTACTGCATCCAAGTGATATTTATGAGAAATTATAGTAACGTAATTTTTAAAAATCATACCTTTAAAATCATTTATTTGCTTTAAGAAGCTTAAAATTCAATTATTTCCGAGTTAATTTTAAGATTTTACCATTTATTTGACCTTAAACATAACTGATTACAATATTTTCTAGACCTCTAACTACAGTTGTAACTCATGTCCAGAGATTATAGTTATTGGCTAACGTATGAATAGTGATGCTGGCAAGCCTGGTTGTAGATATGTGAGGTCTCTCTGCAGTAGAAATCCAAGTCCATTATTCAGTTTCCTAGATCAGTTGTGGCATCAGCAAAAGCAGTAGTAACTCCTATGACTTCCTAATTCCTGATTTATAATTAACGGTGTTTCTTTCTCAAACCTACAGGGAGGTCAGGGGCAGAGATGGCAAAAGCAATAGGTTCTTATTCCAGAATAATTCTAGTGGTGGAATCTGAAGCAGTAATTCTCATGATTGAAAAGTTCTTCATTGTTCTGAAAATCATTCTATATTTCAGCAGCATTTCATAAGATCCTAATTTATTCATTTTCTGTTTAAAATGCCTAAGTCTTTTGTTGCTTGCACTGAACCTTTAACAGATACTAACAGACAAAAAAAGAAAAAAAAAACCCTCATTATTTTCTTTTAAATGTTTAAGTTATAGGAAAACAAATGTCATTTGCATAGATATTAAAATATTTGCTATATTCTTAACTAAGTATTGGTGGGACATTGGAATATAAATGAATGAAAGTAGAAAAGATGCACAAATGTAGAGACAAAAGAAATGTATGTGATGTGAAAAGAAGTAAGGTTTTATAAAACATAGTAGAAAAATTATTCTGCTAAAGCACACATTATAAATCAAGCCTCTGACATTATCTGCCAACAATAGAAAGAAAAATATAATATACGCCCACATCACCCTTTTTAATAGATAATGGCTCCCTATTTTGAGAAATGAATATATCCTTCTCCTAAAAGAATATTTTGAAAGCTTGAATTGCTTTTTTATTTAACAAAATACCAAGCATATAAAACTAAAAGTGTTCAAAAATATCTTAGTAGTCCATTAGTAAGTTTTTTGATATTAATTGTTCATATACCCTCAACAACCCTTCATATGCTATAGACTATCAAGTGGATTAGTTCTTTAAGAGATCAGTTAAAGGATATCCTTTCTACATGTGAAGAAAACCTAGAAGATAAACTCAAACAATAAACTGAATTATCAACCTGATACAACCATCAGAAAGAAAATACCACGAATAATGTAGGGATAATAATTTAGGGTACAGCAACCCCAATATATTATGAGTTTGCCAGAATGGCAAGCAGCTAATATATAGGTAGTCTCTACAAAGGTATTGTGCCATTTGATGTAAGGAACAGCAGAAGTCTGAGCATTTATAGTAGCTCAAACTTCTGAACTGAAGAATCAAGCAATTCCAACACAAAGAAAAATATGTTAGAGAAATAATCTGATAAGGAAGATAGTTTATGTCTGGCTTTTTAAAAAAGGAATTAGAACACACTTATTTGCATAGATATCATGCATTGAAAATCTGCAAGAGAGATATTTAAATATTAATATTTTAGATCTGGCCAAGCACAGTGATGCATGCTTGTAGTTTCTGTTACTCGAGGCACTGAGGCAAGAGCATCACTTGTGCCCAGGAGTTTGAGTCCAGCCTGGGCAACATAGTGAGACCTTGTCTCTAAAAATATTTTTTTCCAAATGATACATATTTTTTAGTCTCTAAGCCCTTTGAACTAAATTACGATGAAAATAAAATTTATTGAAACTTTTTTTTTCCCCAAGATGGTGGTTAGAGGCATTATTATCATGCCTCTACCACTTGGAAAGACAAACTGTGTGTAGACATTCACACTGTGAACTTTTTTTCCCAAGAAGCAACACAGGAACTTAAGAGAAAAACTTAAAGAAACCACAAACTCTTTTGCAGAAAGCAGCGGGAAACAGCCTACACTGGGAACCAGGAAGAAAACTGTGAGTTTCCAGAGCATGAGAGAAAGAGAGACTGCTTCTGTAAGAGACCCCCACTGGGAAGCCAGGCAATCTAGGCAATGGGGGAATGCCTATCTCTATCTAGTTCTGAGGCTGATTTAGTGAGTGGTGTAGAATATGTGAGAAGGAGAGGCATTAAGATGTTCTTTACAGGGATGGAGGATGCCATTCCTGATTCTACTTCACAGGTAACCTTGTGGAAGTCAACCAGGGAACTCAGACAGTGGTCAGAGGTTGAGAGAAGCTCCTGTAATTTGCAATATAATCTTGAGTGGGAATAACTCCCTTGGCCAGACCCAAGGGGTGAGCAGGAAGTGTGTTATAGGCACAGACACAGAAGCTGGGTGCTCGTGCTTTGGTGGACCGGGAGGAGCATGGCCTGAAAGCTTTGGTTTACGTCTTGGTTGGGAAGGCTTATGGTCTAAGGCAGTTTTGAGATCTGAGCACAGGCTGCCTGGATCACAGCTAGCTGCTGCTAGCAGAACACTGTGGGTGTAAGATCAGCCTTGCCAAGCACATGGGAGCTGAGTGGGGTTTACTGCCACCTGCTACCTCCTCTTCCCATGCAGATTCTTTTCTGCAGCAGATACAGCTGTGTCCTTTCCTGGAACATTATTCTAGTGGCTAAGGAACTGCCCTCAGATTACCCCATTGGGGCCACTGCTTGCACCTGCATATGGGGAGCCAAATACACACTTGTCTGACCCAGACTTCACTGGGCTTTGCTCCTCCACCTACCCTGGTAGCATAACACAATGGACAAGGACTTCTGAAAGATCCATAGCCCCATCCATTGCCTGAGACACTAGAGTACCTCCCCCAGGTAACATAAGGAAAGCACAAACACCATTGCTACAATTGCAGCTGGTGCTCTTTTGTAAAAGCTACCCCCGGCTGAAGGCCAATCGGCATAACCAATTACGACATCTGCAAGTAGAATAATACAGTGCTCAGGAAGGAGAAACCTTTTCCACAACCTCACCTATGACCATTTACTGCGTCACCCTGGATATCCAAGGGGTCTTGAGTTTGTCCATGTGACTAGTACATTACTACTATCTCTAGCATTTGAGAAAGCCAACACATTAAGGCTATTAATAACCAAGGAAATCTCAGATTCTACATTACTTGTGGGAAGAAAGTTGCCCAGGTTCCATGGCAAGAGACTGAAGGCACCATCTGTCTCAGCATAATAAATAACTGATTACTTAGATATGGCAATAATACACATATTTACTGATTACGTAGTTATAGCATAATACATAACTGATTACTCAGTTATAGAAATGACACCAAATAGATACTAGATTCAATCACGTAATTATATAATCAATCTTATTACACAATTATTCTCTATTAATCTTTGCTTTAGTGTAAGAACATTTTAGTCTTATAGTATAGACCTAATCGGGTGAAACATAATTAGGACCTGAAGGGACATTGTGAGAAGTGATCAGGAGGTGAGAGTAAATGCCTTGTGGTAGAGCCAGCGCCTGGTAAGGCACCACTACTTAGCAGGCAGGCCTTGTGGTAACACCAGCCTCTGGACAGCCGCCTGTTATTTAGCCGGCTGTGAGAGGGAGTTTCCCTTTCACCGGGGAGTTCAGAGAAAACTCTGCTTTGCCGGCTCTTGAGGAAGGTCTGACACTGGCCAGGCCGGCCCACAGACATCCAGAAGTTTAAATACCTCTCCATGGTGCTGTGCTGTTACCAATCTTGTTCACCTTCATGTTCCAATTTCCCACCAGATGCTCCCTTGTAAATTCTTAGAAGCTGTGAGAAGTAGGAATAGAGAACCCTTAAAAAGCCTTTGATCTCTCTGATAAGTGAATAGAAAGAGACTGACATATGTGCCTCCTCTTCTTGCAGTGGCTACCTGAGAGGGATGGGCCCTCTGTACTGTACCCATTTGACTCCCTGAACTGTACCCATATGGCCCCCCAACTGTAAAAATGTAATTTGCTTGACCCCTACCAATCATGTCAGATGAGTCATTCTCCGGCCCTGCCCCACTGCCTGTATACAATAAATATCAGCACTTCCAGGCACCTGGGGCCACTGCTGGACTCCACCCCTTGGTAGCAGTGGTTCCCCCGGCCCAGCTGAATTCTTCTCTTATCTCTGTGTCTTGCGTCTTCTTTTCTACCATCCTCTCCTCACACAAAAGAATACTCACAAGACCCTGCGGGACTGGACCCTGCAATTGCTCTCCTACTTCCATCAGAACTATTGCAGGGAGACTAAAGGACAGGTCACATAAACTAATCCCTTACAGACATTCCCCAACACCAGCCTGTGGTATGGCATCCTTACTTCGTGGCTAGATCCAGAGAAACGGCAGTATTTACAGCATTCTGGCCTTCAGGGAAAGCTACTCTTAGGGAAAAGGGGAGTGTACGCTATGAAGGAAGCGCCTCATGAACAAAAGCAAAGTAAAACCAAAAATATCACAAACTGCAGGCCCTGACTTCTGTCTTTCCACTTGTAGAAAATTTCTTTCAGTAGAGACACACATGTTGTGCTAGACTCAACGGGAGAATGTCTGCAGCTCTACCCCAACAGTCAGGCAGCCCAGGTGCTTATGAAGGGTCTTAGAGAAGGGGTCTCCTCTCTCTCACCCACGATTACAGGCACAGCTGGAGCTTCTCCAATGCATGTTTGGCATGGGTACATCTGTAGACAGCCTCTCTGGAACACTTCGGTGACTCCATCCCCATTGGAGGAATGCCCTGCACATTTAGGCTTGCACAAGAGGTAGAGTCAAAATCCTTCTCTCCTTGGAACATTCGCATTCCTGCAGATAAAAAGAGGTGCCTGTCTAGTCTGAATAGCTGGAATACCAGGTCAGGAGAGTACTTGGAAAGCAGATTGCTTTCCTGCTGGCATGAAAAGGTACCTGGGGTAATTGTCTCCCTTTCCCCTGAAAAGACCTCAGCACATTTCACTGACACCTTCAGCAGCTGTCTCTATCAAAGCTGGGACCTCTGCCCACAATTGGGGTACTGCATTTACCCACCTGCTTTAGCCATAGCCAGTTTTTAACCCATGGGCATCTTCTACTGGCCTGAAGCCTGAACTGTTCAACCCAGTGAATAAAATACGGCAAAATAAATGTAAAGTGAACACCCTGGGGAATGAGATAAGCTTATTAAGATGTCTGCCATTCCAGCTCCACAGGACAAAGTGACCCTGCTCACACATCCAGCATATTGCTATTACAATCAACATCTGAGAAAGCCATCACACAAAAAATTCTCTAGAACCAAAGAACTAATACAGAGTCTTCACCACTGAAAGCACCCAGAGCCCAAAGCTAGGTAACAATAATCTATAAACATTAAAGTTACATCCTCAAGTAGAAAGAAATAAATTTTTAAAAATCTCAGTCAAATAAAAAAAGAATTAAAAATAATTAGAAGAAACAGTCTAATCAAATGAGAAAGAACCAGAAAAATAATAGTTGCAATATGAAAAAGCAAGGCTCTATAACACTTCCAAAAATCACACTAAAGGTCTAGCAGTGGATGCAAACCAAGATGAAATCTTGGAAGTATTAGATACAGAATTCAAAGGGTTAATTATTAAGTTACTCAAAGAGATACAAGAACAGGTGAAAACGAGCAAAGAAATTAAAAAACAATTCTAGATATGCATGAAAAATTTTCTAAAGAGATGGATACTTTAAAGAGAAACCAATCAGAATTTCTGGAAATATAAAACACATTTAGGGAACTATAAAATTCAGTGGAAAGTTTTAATAGACTAGACCAAGTAGAAGAAAGAATCTCAGAGGTCAAAGACATTAACCCAATTAGACAAAATAAAGAAACAAAAGAAACAAAGTCTACAAGAATTATGGGATTATGTAAAATGGCCAAACCTAAGAATTTTATGTGTTCCTGAGGGAGAAGAAAAAGAAAAATGTTTCAAAAACCTATTTGAGAAATAATTGACAAAGTCTTCCTTGGGATTTCTAGAGATTTACACATTCAAAACGAGGAGATAAAAGAACTCTTGGGAGATCCATAGCAAAAAAGACATCACCAAGGCATGTAGTCATCAAGTAATTGTCAACATAATGGAAAAAGTTCTAAGAGCAGTGAGACGAAAGCATCAGATAACATATAAAGGAAAACCTATGAGACTAACAGCTGACTGCTCAGCAGAAACCTACAAGCCAGAAGAAGTTGAGGTCTTCAGTCTCTTTAAACTAACTGAATAACTGTCAGCTAAGAATTTTGCATTCAGCTAAACCAAATTTTATAAATGAAGGAGTTATAAATATTTCTTAGAGAAGTAACTGCTGAAGGAATGTATCAATACTGTACCAATGCTGTGAGAAATTCTATAAGGAATTTTATAAACTTAAAGGGTCAATACACTTGAACAGAAACTTCTGAAAGCACACGATTTACAGGGCTTGTAAAACAACAACACAGTGAAGAAAACAAAGTCACCAGGTAACAATAACTGGAATAGTACCTCATATCTCAATATTAACATTCAATGTAAATAGTCAAAATATTCCATTTAAAAGATACAGATAGGCAGAATGGATTGAAATAATTACAAACCAAAACGTCTGCCATCTTCAGGAGACACACCTAACACATAAGGAGTCTTATAGGCTCAAGTAAAAGGGGTGGAAAAGGATATTCCACACAAATGGAAACCAACAGTGAGCAGTAGTAGCTCTTCCTATGTCAGATAAAATTGACTTTAAGGCAAATACTGTAAAGAAAGATGAAGTCATTACATAATGATAAAATAATCAATTGAAGAAGATGTAGAAATCCTAAATATATGATGCACCTAACTCTGGAGCACCCAGATTCATAAAACAATTACTACTAGACCTAAAAAAAAAAAAAAAAAAAAAAAAAAAAAAAAAGATAGAGACTGCCACACAATAATAGTGAGGTCTTTGACATACCAGTTACCAAACTAGGCAAATCATAAAGGAAGAAAATCAGCAAACAAACATGGACTTAAACTTCACTCTGGAAGAAAAATGGCCTAACAGATATTTACAGATGATTCTACCCAAGAATAGCAAAGCATCAACACTTTTAACATTTTCCAAGACAGACCCTATGACAGGCCAAAAAACAAGTCATAATGTTTTAAATGTCAAAAGTATATCGAGTACATTTTTTTGGCCCAAATAAAAATAAAACTGGAAATCAATTTCAAAAGGAACTCTCAAAACTAAACAAATACATAAAAACTGAACAACTCCTACTGAATTATTTTTAGGTTAACAGTGAAATCAAGATGGAAATAAAAAATTTTTTCAGTGTGGATGATAACTGTGACACAGGTTATCAAAACCTCTGAGGTGCAGCTAAAGCAATCTGAAGACCAAAGTTTATAGTATTAAATGCCTACATTAAAAAGTCTGAAAGATCACAAATTGACAAGCTAACATCATACCACAAGAAAATTGAGAAACAAGGACATCATAAGTGCAAATCTGGCAGAAGAAAGGAAATAACAAAGATCAGGGAAAAACTAAATACAGTTTCTAAAAAATACAAAAGATCAATTAAATAAAGAGTAGTTTCTTTGAAATGAAAAACAAAATTGAGATTATTAACTAAATTAACCATCAAAAGAGGAGAGAAAATTCAAGTAATCTTCATTAAAAACAAAAATGGGAACATTACAACTAGCACCACAGAAATACAAAAGATAATTTGAGAGTAGTGTGAACACCTCTGTAAACACAAACTAGAAAATCTACAGAAAATCAATACATTTTTGAAAGCATGCAACCTGCTTAGCTTGAATGAGGAAGAAATAGAAGTCCTAAACAGAACAATAACAAACAGTAAGATTGAACTAGTGACTAAAAGAAACAAACAAACAAACAAACAAACAAAACAACTACCAACCATAAAAAGCCCAGGACCAGTTAGATTCACAGTCAAATTCTACCAATCACTCAAATAAGAAATGATATCAATTCTACTAAAACTATTTCAAAAGATTGAGAAGGAGAAAATACCCCCTAACTCCTTCTAGGGAGACAGTATCACCCTGATACTAAAGCCAGGAAAGGACATAATCAAAAAAGAAAACTACAGACCAATGTCCTTGATGTATATAGATGCAAACATCTCAGCAAAATACTGGCAAAACTAAAACCAACAACACATTTTTTAAAAATTCACCATGACCAAGTGGATTTCATCCCATTGATGCAGGAATGGTTCAACATACACAGTCAATAAATGTCATACATTGCATAAACACAATTTTAAAAAAAGCATATGATCATCTCGATAGATGCAGAAAAAACATCTGATAAAATCTAGCAACTCTTTATGGTAAAAACATTCGACAAACTAGGCATAGAAAGAACACACCATAAATGAATCAAAACCACGTATGAATGTCCCACAGCAAGCATCATAGTGAATGAGGAAAAGTTGAAAGTATTCCCCTGAGAACTGGAACAAGAAAAGAATGCTCACTTTCACCTTCCACCACTCATATCCAACACAGAAGTGGAAGTCTTGGCCAGAGCGATCAGGAAAGAGAAAGAAATAAAGGGCATTCAATTTGGTGGGGGCGGGGGGAAGTCGAGCTATCTCCATTTGCCCCTGATATGAGCTTACACCTGTAAAACCCAGAAGACTCCTAGATCCAATTAATAAATTCAGTAGTGTATTGGGATACAAAATCAATGTACACAATTCAGTAGCACTGCTATACACCAATAATGATCAAGCTGAGCATCAAATCAAGAAATTAATCCCTTTAGCAATAGCTACTAAATAAATAAATAAATAAATAAAATACCAGTGTATTAGTTCATTCTCACACTGCTAGAAAGATACTACCTGAAACTAAACAATTTATAAACAAAAGAGGTTTAATTGACTCACAGTTCTTCATGGATGGGGTGGTATCAGAAAACTTACAATCATGACAGAAGTCAAAAGAGGAAGCAAGCATCTTCTTCACAAGGCAGCAGGAGAGAAAGTGAAAGGGAAATGCCACAGTTTTAAACTATCGGATCTCATGAGAACTTACTCACTATCGTGATAACAGCACGGGGGAGTCCAATAACGTCCCACCAGGTCCCTCCCTCCACACAATTCAAGATGAGATTTTGGTGGGGACACAGGGCCAAACCAAATCATTCTGCCCCTGGCCCCTCCCAGATCTCGTGCCTCTTAACTTGTCAAAACCAATCACATTTCAATACCTTTCCAACACCTTAACTAGAAGTCTTAACTCATTCCAGCATTAACCCAAAGTCCAAATCTATAGTCTCATCTGAGATATGGCAAGTCCCTTGAGCCTATGACCTTGTAAAATCCAATGCAAGTTAGTTACTTCCAAGATACGATTGGGGCATAGACATCGGGTAAATGTTCTGATTCCAAATGGGAGACATTGACCAAAAGAAGGGGCCAAAGGTCCCTTAAGTTTAAAACCCAGCCAGGCTGGCATTAAATCTTCAAGTTCCAAAATCTCCTTTGACTCCATGTCGCACATCCAAAGCATGCTGATGCAAGGAGTGGGCTCTGACAGCCTTGGGCAGCTTCACTCTAGTGTCCCTGCAGGGCACAGCCCCTATGGCTCCTTTCATGGGCTGGCATTGAGTGCCTGCAGCTTTTCCAGGGGCATGGTGCAAGCTGTCAGCAGATCTACCTTTCTAGGGCTTAAAGGATGGTGGCCTTCTTCTTACAACTCCACTAGGTAGTGCCCCAGTGGGAACTCTGTTTGGGGGTCCCAACCCCATATTACCCTTCTTCACTTCCCCAGCACTGCTCTGGCAGAGGTTCTTGATGAGAACTCTGCCCCTGCAGCAGAGTTCTACCTGGACATCTAGGCATGTTCATTCATCCTCTGAAATCTAGACAGAAGTTCCCAAAGCTCAACTCTTGTCTTCTGTGTACCACAGGACCAACCCCACATGGAAGCTGCCAAGGCTTGTGGCTTATACCCTCTGAAGCAATTTCCCAAGTTGTACATTGGTCCCTTTTAGCTACAGATACTGCTGGAGTGGCTCAGATGCAGGGCACCATGTCCCTCAGCTTCACAGAGCAACAGGGCATTGGGCCTAGCCCACAAAACCATTTTCCCTTCCCAGGCCTCTTGACCTGTGATGGGAGGGGCTTCTGTGGAGGTCTTTAACATACCCTAGAAACGTTTTCCCCATTGTCTTGGCTATTAACATTCAGCTCCTCATTACTTATGTAAATTTCTATGGTGGGCTTGAATTCCTTCCCAGAAAATGGATTTTAATTTCTACCACATAGTCAGGTTGCAAATTTTCCAAACCTTTATGGTCTGCTTCCCTTTTAAATGTTAAGTTCCAATTTAAAACCATCTCTTTGTAAACGCATATAACTGAACAGTTTCAGAATAAACCAGGTCACCTCTTGAATGCTTTACTGCTTAGAAATTTCTTCTGCCAGGTACCCTAAATCATCTCTCTCAAGTTCAAAGTTCCACAGAACTCTAGGGCCGGGGAAAAATGCCACCAGTTTCTTTGCTAAAGCATAGCAAGAATCACCTTTGCTCCAGTTCCCAACAAGTTCTTCATCTCCCCCTGAGAGCACCACAGCCTGGACTTCATTGTTCATGTCACTGTCAGCATTTAGGTCAAAAGCATTCAACAGGTCTCTAGAAACTTCCAAACTTTCCCACATGTTTCTGTCTTCTTCTGAGCCCTCCAAACTATTTCAACCTCTTCCCATTACCTAGTTCCAAAGTCACTTCCACATTTTTAGGTTATCTTTACACTCTCAGTACAGTACCAATTCTCTGTATTAGTTTGTTTTCTCACTGCTATAAAGATACTACCTGAGAATGGGTAATTTATAAACCAAAAAGGTTTAATTGGCTCACAGTTCTGCATTGCTGGGGAGGCCTCAGGAAACTTACAGTCATGGCAGATGGTGAAAGGGGAAGCAAGCACCTTCTTCACATGGTGGCAGGAGAGAGTGAGCAAAGGGGAAGTGCCACACTTTTAAACCATCAGATCACATGAGAACTTACTCATTTGCATGAGAGCAACATGTCGAAAACTGCCCCTGATAATCCAATCACCTCCCACCAGTTACCTTCCTTAACTTGGAGATTACAATTTGAGATGAGATTTGGGTGGGACAGAGAGCCAAACCATGTCATGTAGGAATATACTTAATGAAAAAGAAGAGAGATCTCTGCAAGGAGAACGAATAGCACTGCCGGAAAAAAAAATTATAGATGACACAAACAAATGAAAATATCTTATATTCATGGATTAGAATTTTCAATATCTTGAAAATGATCAGACTTCCCAAAGCAATGTACTGATTCAATGCAATTTCTACCAAACTACCAATATCAGTTTTCACAGAATCAGAATAAAGTATCGTAAAATTCATACAGAACCAATGAAGAGTCTGAATAGTCAAAGTTTTGCTAAATAAAAACAACAAATCTAGAGGTATCTACTACCAAATTTCAAATTATACTAACTACAAGGCCATGGTAATCAACACAACATGTATTGGTATTACGGTAGATATGCAGACCAATGGATCAGAGTGGAGAACCCAGAAATAAAGTCAAATATTTACAACGAACTGATTTTGACAAAGCATTCAAAAACATCAGTTGGGGAAAGGATACCATATTCAATAAATTGTGCTGGGAAAATTAGCCACATGCAGAAAAAACGAAACTGGATCTTTATCTCTTACAATATGCAATGATTAACTCAAGATGGGTTAAAGACTCAAATCTAACACCTGAAGCCATTAAAATCCTAGGGGGAAAAAAAACTAGGAAAAACTCTTCTGGACGCTGACCTAGGCAAAGAAATCATGATCAAGATCCCAACAGCAAATGCTTCAAAAATCAAAATAAATGGAACCCAATTAAACTACTAAATTTTTCACAGCAAAAGAAATAATCATTGGACAACCTATAGAACGGGAGAAAATATTTGCAAATTATGTATCTGACAAAAGACTAACATTGAGGATCCATAAGGAACTAAAACAAATCAACAAGATAAAACAAATAATCTCATTAATAACTAGGCAAAGAACAGAAATAGACACATCTCAAAAGAAGACAGCAAACATGCAAAAAATACTCAATATGATTAATTATAAGAAAAATGCAAATTAAAATCACAATAAGATACCACCTTAGCCTAGAAAAAATGGCCTTATAGAAAAGTCAATAAACAATAGATGTTAGTGTAGATGTGATAAAAAGGAACATTTATACACTGCAGATGAAAATGTAAATTAGTACAACCTCTATGGAAAACAGTGTGCAGATTTCTCCTAGAATAAAAGTAGATCTATCATCGAAGGCAACAATCTCACTACTGGGTCATTAGCAGTAAAAAGAAAAGAAATTACATCAAAAAAAAACACTTAAAGGCATATGTTTATTGGAGCACAACCCACAATTGAAAAGATAGGGACTCAATCTAAGTGACATCAACTGATGATTAGGTGTGTATACATACATGGTACACACACACACACACACACACACACACACACACACACACCATGGAATACTACTCAGTCATAAGAAAGAATAAAATAATGTATTTTGCAGCAAACACGGATGTTACTGGAGATTATCATTCTAAGTGCAGTGACTCAGGAATCAAAAATCAAATACCGCATGTTCTCACAAATGGAAGCTAAATTATGGCTATACAAAGACATACAGAGTGGTATAATGAACACTGCAGACTCAGAAGAGGGGAGAGTAGGAGGGAGTTGAGGGATTTTAAAAAACTACCTATTGGGTACAATGTGCAATACTCAGGGAAAGCAAAGTTAATTCAAAGTAGAAGAAGGGAAATAACAAAAATTAAATCAGAAATCAATGGATTTGAAAACAGAAAATAAATGAATAATAAATAAGCATATGAAAATATACTCAATATAGTTTGTCACTAGCAAAATTTAAATGAAAACCAAAATGAGAAACCACTGCACAACTATCAGAATGGGCTAAAATAAGACATTCAAACAATACCAAGTATTGGAGTGAATGTGAAAAATATTGGAAGATTTTTACATTGCTGATAGAGTTGAAATTTAGTAGAGCAGCTTAGAAAAAATCTTTTAAAAATTTAAATATAGATTCACCATGAATTCACTCCTAGATATCTACCCAAGGAATGTAAAAAACAGACTTCCAAAGTATTACATGCAAATGCCCATAGCAGTATTCATCTTAGTCTATTCAAACAGCTATAATAAACTACCGTAAACTAAGTACCATATAAATAACAGAAATTTATTTCTCACAGTTTTAGAGGCTGTAAATTCTAAGATCAAATCACCAGTAGACAAAATCTCTAGTGAGAGCCCGCTTTCTGGTAAATAGAAACTTCTTTAACAGGTCTTTACATTGAAGAAGGAGACAATACAGCTCTCTGTGTCTGCCTTTATAACATTCTTTATTCTCTTTCATTAGAGCTCTATCCTCATGATCTAATCACCCCCAAAGTCCACACATTTAGATGTTAACACATTGGGATTTGATTGCAACACATGAATTTGGGATGGGAGGCATAAACATGCAGACAACAGCAAGTGTTACTGATAAAACTGGAAACAACTGAAATGCCCATCAATTAGATACAGTTTTTAAAAATAGGGTTTTTTTAATTAGTGTATTTACACAGTAAAGTACTACTCAACATTGTGGAGGAACAAATCACTAGTACATGTTTCAACATGGATGAACCTCAACTACATGCTATTGAAAGAAACACAATAAAAACCATGCATTATGTGAATGTATTTTTCAAATATTTCTAGAAAAAAGGAAAAACTAATAGGCAGAAAATATGTAAGTGGTTTTCTTTTGAAGTGCAAGAAAAGTATTTGGGGTGATGGAAGTAACCTAAATCTATATTTCAGGAATTGCTGCACAACTATAAATTTACTAAAATGTAATAATCTAGACTCTTAAAGTGGATCAATTTTATAGTACATAAATTATTCTTCAGTGAACTTATTTAAAAATATGTACACTGTCTAATTAACTGAATTAAAATATAAAGATTGTTACTCTAGACTTTTATTTTAAAAATCGCTATTTACATTAGACACATATTAAACGTGCAGACATATAAAGTTCAAATGTAAAGCTATAAGTAAATATATTCCATGTGCTATAGTTCAGATGTTTGTCTCCTTAAGTCTCAGGTTGGAATTTTAACTCCAGTGTTGGAGATGAGGCCTAACGGGAGTTGTTTGGTTCATGGGGGAGGATCCCCCATGAATGGCTTAGTGCCATCCTCACACTAATGAATGAGTTCTTGCTTTATCAGTACCCAAGAGAGCTGGTTGTGGAAACAAGCCTGGCACCTTTCCTCTTCTCTTTTACTTTCTCTCTCACCATCTGATCTCTGCACATGCTTCATCTTCCACCATGAGTGGAAGCTGCCTGAAGCCATCATGAAAAGCAGATGCTGGCACCATGCTTCCTGTATAGCCTGCAGAACCATAAGCCAAACACACCCCTTTTTAAATAAATTGCCCAGCTTCAGATATTTCTCTATAGCAACCCAAAATGGACAAAAACACCATATGAACACTAATAAAATAAAAGAAGGGATACAGCAATAGTAATAATAAAGTAGAACCTATACAAAAAAATTACTTGAGGAAATAACTTTATAATGATAAAAAAATGACAATATACCAGAAAGGTAATTCTAAATTAATATTTAACTAATAATAAGACTTCAAAATATACACAGAAGAAATGTAATAGTATTGAGAAAGACGTCAAAATATTGGAGGCCTTATGCATACCACTCTCAGTAATGCCAGAACAAGCATGTAAAACAGTACAAAACAGAAAAAAGAACATCTGAATAATATAATTATATGAACTGATTGACATATATAGAACAGTACACTCAGAAATGAGAAAATATGTCATCTTCCAGTGTACATGGAATTAATCAAAATTGACTATAAACTCACTGTATAGCAAGTCTCAATACATTTTATAGAATTGAAATAAATCAGATCCTGTTTTGACTACAGAGAATTTAAGACAACAATCAATAAACTAGGACAACTAGAACACACCTCCATATTTAGGAATTAAGTAACATAACCCTAACGTTTCCATGGGTTAAAGAAGAGATCACAGTGGAAATTGGAAAATATTTTTAAACTCTGTTGTTTAAAAGATAAATTGTCAAAACTTGTGAGATACTGCTAAAATTGTGCTTGGAAGGACATTTCCAGAATTCAACAAATATGTTAGAAAAGAAGAACGGTTGAAAATTCATTTCAAGAGTTATGGGAAAAACAGTAAATTAAACTCAGAGAACATAAAAAAATAGAAACCATGTTTCCAGTAAAAAAAAAAAATTAGAAGTTTGAAGAAAAGATTGAGAAAAATAATAACACTAAAATTAATGAGTGAATGCTATTGCAGAACCTGAAGACCTTAAAGAGATATTAATAGCAAATTATAAGCAACTTCATGAAGATCAATTTAAAATTTTGGAGAAAAAAGAAAATTACTAGGAGCACCCAAGTACAAAACTGATACAAGAAAAAATGAACAATCTAAATAATATTATTATATATTTTAAAGGACCCACATTTGTAATTAAAACCTGTCTTAATTTGTTTGAGTTCTTCTAACAAATTACTGAAAACTGGGTACTTTATAAAAAACAAAAAAATCATTTCTCACAGTGAAGATGGGAAGTTCAAGGTCATGATACTAGCAAATTCATGTCTGGTGAGTGCCTGCTACACATGGTCTTCTCATGTGTCCTCATATGGTGGAGGAACAAGGCATTTCTCCATGGTCTCTTTTATCAGAGCATATCTTCCTTTCATGAGGGTCCAACTGAAGACTCAGTAACCTCCCAAAGACTCCACTTCCAAATACCATAACGTTGAGGATTACATTTCAAAACATAAATTTCAGGAAGCCCAAATATTTGGTCTATAAACTTCAAAACTTACTGCCCAGATTCAGATAGCCTCCATTGTGAATTTGTCTGAATATTTCAACAAGAAAAATAACTCCAATTTTGCAAAAAATCTTCTGAGAATAGATAACATAGAGATGCTATTCAACTAGTTTTTGAGGCTAGAAAATCTTTGACATCAAAAAAAAAAACAGGGACAATAAAAAATGATAGTTCAGTTTATCACAGGAACATAAATTTTAAAAAAATCCTATACTGAACATAGCAAAGGGGATTATATAACAGTTAATTTTATATGTGAAATTGACTGGACCATATAGTACCCAGATATTTGTTCAAATTTTATTCTGCCTATGCCTGTGTGGATGTTTTTGGAAGAGGTTAGCATTTGTATTGATAGGTTGAGGAAAGCAGATTGCGCTTCCTACTGTGAGTGGCCCATATCTAATCCAGTTAAAGGCTTGAATAGAACAAAAAGCTGATCCTCCTGCAAATAAGGAAAACCCTTCCTGTTTTACTATTAGAGTTGGACGTTGGTCTTTTCCTCACTTTGGAATTGAACTGAAAAATCAACTTTTCCTGGTCTTCAAGCTTGCTGACTTTCAGACTACAGCTTACACCACTGACTCCTGAATCTCCAATCAGCTGACTGCAGGTCTTAGGAATTATCAGCCTTCACAATCACGTGAGACAATTTTGGTAATCATTACAGAGGAAAGAGTTAGGGGAGAGAGAATTTTCTATTGGCCCTGTTCCTGGGGAGAGCACTAACTACACAGATGTACTGATATTTTTTTAAAAGAATAACATACAGAGTATAGGTTTACTGTAGAAAAACAAGGTTTATTTAAAATTCAAAAATAAGCAGTAAGAACATATGAAATATATACACAACGAAAAACTATTAAGCCACAAAAAGTATTAAATCCTGTCATTTGTAGCAACAAATGGATCCCAGGGGACATTATATTAAGTGAACTAAGCCAGGCACAGAAAACGAATACCACACAATATCACTCATATGGAGAACGTGAAAAAAAATTTTGATATCATAGAAGCAGATAGTACAGCAGTGGTTACCAGAGACTGGAGAGGAATGGAAGAGAGAATAGGGAGAGATTTGTCAATGGATACAAAGTTACTATTAGAAGGAATGAATTCCAGTGTTTTTTACATAGTATGTTGACTATTGTTAACAGTTAAGTATTGTATATTACAAAACAGCTAAACGAGATTCTTATGTATGCTCTCACCAGAAAGATATGATAAATGCATAAGGTGATGGATACACTACCCCGATTGGATCATTATACAACACATTTGTATCAAAACATCAAACTAGGCAGTGCAATAAAGCAAGAAAAAATAATATTGACTGGGTGGTGTTGCTTACACCTGTAATCCCATCACTTTGGTAGGCTGAGGTGGGCAGATCACTTGAAGTCAGGAGTTCAAGATCAGCCTGGCCAACATGGTGAAACCACATTTCTACTAAAATACAAAAATTAGCTGGGTGTGGCGGTGCATGCCTATAATCCCAACTACTTGAGAGGCTGAGGTAGAATTGTTTGAACCTGTGAGGCAGAGGCTGCAGTGAGCCGAGACTGTGCCACTGCACTCCAGCCCAGGCAACAGAGCAAGACCTTGTCTCAAAAAAGAAAGAAAGAAAGAAAATAAAAAGATCAGTATTTAAAGAAATGAATACATTTTTCTTTATTTGCAGAAGACTTGATTGTATACAGACAATAATGTATATGTTAGATCTAAATGTTAAGAATAACAATTTTAAATTTTTAGAAGAAAAATATTGAGTGTCTTCAAGATGTTAATATCAGCAAAAATCTTTTAAGTAAGACACAATAAGCACTAAATAATAAGAGAAAATATTGAGAAATCAGGCTTTAGTAAAATTAAGAACTTGCACACATCAAAGAATTCAAAAAGAACGAAAACGCAGGCTCACTTTGGGAAAAGTTAGTCAAAATAAAAATACCCAGAATACATTTTTAAGAACACTATACTTCAGTAATATAAAGACACAAAGCACAAAAGAAAAATAGGCACTAGAGAATGGACAATCCCAAAACAAAATATGATCTAAAGATAATACTTCATAAAATAGAATATCCAAATGACCAACAAACAAGTTAAAATGTGTTTACTGTTCATTTGATAAGGAATTATAAAGCAAAACCACAATTAGGTTCCATTATGTACCAGAATGGGTAAAATTAATTAATGACTAACACAAAAACTGATAGCACCAGTGACTGAGAACATCTACAATAATAAAAAGCTCATTCATTGCTGGAGGAAAGAAAAATAGGCACAAACTTCTGAAAATCTGGTTGGCATTTTCTACTAAAAGTGAACACTACTTCCTATGGTTTGGATCTGTGATCCTGCCCAAAATGTCGTGTCGAATTGTAATTCCTAATGTCGGAGGTAGGGCCTAGTGAAAGGTGATTAAATCATGGGGGTGCTTTCTCCTGAATGTTTATCACCATCCCCTTGGTGCTGTTCCCATGTTAGTGTTCCCATGATAAACTAATACAGTATGCTTATATGTATCCAATATTCACAGGTATTTATTCTGGGTATGTCCCTCAATTCTTTTAGTTAGACACTGGTAAGTATAAACCTATGCTTTTAGGTATATATTATGAGATACATAACCATTCAAAATGTGCATATTCATACTAAAACTCATGTGCAAGTTTACCAGAAAGCACCATTTTACTGTGGCCACAAAACTGGAATCAAATAAATGGTCATCAAAAATAGAATAAATAGAATAAATAGTGGACAATGGTCCATACCCACACATATACAATTTGTATGTATATTCATATATAGGATTCTGTGTATCAATTCAATTAAATAAAATACTGCTACATGCAACATGAATAAACCTCCATAAGTTGACTGAGATTATATAATTTTACTTGTATATATTTGAAAAAGTATGTCTAGTCAATGGTGATAGAAATCAGAATAGAGGTTATTTTTGAGGAGGAAGAGTATGGGAGAGGATGGGTGAAGAGTGCTTGAGCTACTGGTGATGCCCTGTTTTTTTTCCTGGTGGATTTATCCAGTTATGTTTAGTTCGTGAGATGTGAGCTGCCCACTTACGTTGTTTTTGTACTTTTCTGCATATATGTTATACTACAAAATTTTCCTCAAGTTAGAGTAAATATTATAAAGGTTAAAATTAAGAGAAATATTAAATTGGAACAATACACTTTAGAAAAATTAAAAGAAATAAGCCACGTATATATCACATTTTATTTTAAATGCAAAAATGGAAAACATATTTAACTAATTACCTCAAACAAAAAAAGGCAGTGGGTGTGCTGGGTCTGCTGGCTCATGCTTGTAATCCCAGCACTTTGGGAGGCTGAGGCAGGAAGATTGCTACAGGCCAGGAGTTTGAAACCAGCCTGCACAACATAGTGAAACCCACATTTTTACAAAAATCAATAAAAATTAAAAATAAAAGACACAAATAAACTTTTGCATTATACTGAGTAAAGAAGTTATTTCCATTTTAAAATGTCAAAGTCAGGAAGAAAATTAGATTTAAATATATGTTAACTGTTAAGATTATACTGTTCTTAAGTATCAGAATGGGCTTTCTATAATTTTTGTTGTATTAAAATTGTGACTTAAATTTCATTTATTTTGCGGAAATTCCACACTGACTCTGGGCCTGGATATGTAACTTATTTGGGCCAATTAGAAAGTAGCAAATTCACAACAAGTGAAGGCAGGAAAACAATTTATGTATTTGTTTGAGACAGAATCTCCCTCTGTCACCCATGCTGAAGTGCAGTGGAACTATCTCGGCTCACTGCAAACTCCGCTTCCCAGGTTCAAGTGATTCTCCTGCCTGGGTCTCCTGAGTAGCTGGGATTATAGGCATGTGCCACCACGCCCGGCTAATTTTTATATTTTTGGTAGAGATGGGGTTTCGTCATGTTGGCTAGCCTGGTCTCAAACTCCTGACCTCTGGTGATCCACCCACCTCGGCCTCCCAAAGTGCTAGGATTAAAGGTGTGAGCCACTGTTCCCGGCCCAAGAATTTTAAATATTAGATTATCTTTATATATTTTTAGTTTGAATAGATTATGCATTTCTCTACATTTATAATGCCTCAATTAGGTTTTGTGTTAATTGGTAAGTAATACTATTTCTTACAAAGTTAACAGGTATTAGGAGTCCTGAGAATTCCATCTTTAGGAAATAAGTAAAGTTTAAGTACCAAGGTAGGAGTACCTTTTAATGTATATTATTCAGTGAAAGAATATTTATTTGGGAACACCTTGGTGGGAAAATGCCTTGCTATGTTTTATCGAATTGATTAACTCCAGGCAAAATTAGTCATTCAGGATTAAGTAGTGGTAGGTGGGAAAACTTTTTTCTTTTTTTTCTCTCTCTCTCTCTTTTTAGGTTCTAAGTTGAGATACCCTCCTGAAAACAAAAATCAAATTATCAGAAGAAAAACCAGCAGAAGTTTATTAACATGTACTATACCAATCACAAAGGAGAGGCCTCAGTACAAAAGCATTTCTCTCTCAAGGCAGTGGTGTAGGGGCCTTGTTTAAATGGCATTTTTACAAAAAGCCATGCATTCTACCTGACAAGACAAAAGAGAGAGCTGTTGCTGTTTCAGTCTTTTAAGCAGCAGGAAAATGTAGCAAAGTTGTAAATGTGTTCCCAGTTTCCTCCAGTGCCTACTGGTGCCTTCTCTGGGCTGATAAGCAAGTTCTGTCCCTGGGAAAAAAGGATTTATGTGCTATCATACTGCCAATGGAGGCTGAGACAGTGTTTCCTTGTGTGTTCAGTGTCTTAACAATCCTCAATATTTTGGGAATAAGTATTTTGTTTTCCTTCAAGTGGTTCCTTCTTTCATGAACTAAACAGCATTCTTTGGCAAAGGATTTTCATAAGATTGGACACTTGTTCCAAGTGTGCTTTGTTTTTCTCATAATTGCTATTGTTGATTTACTTTTTTGAACAAGAAATCTTCCTGAATGTTTGCAGCTTTTGTCAATATTTCAAGTAAACATCTTCTTATTTTGAACTCACTCCAATATAAGCAATCTTCACCTTGGAAATTATAGTCATTTTCCAAAGAGAAAATATGTCAGAGATTTTTAAAAGTTAAAATAATAAATATAAATTTAAAACACACGGAATCAGGCATGTGGAACACCAAGCACAAAATCATAGAGATTAGAATGCAGGAACAGGGAAGAAACCAATTTGAGCAGAGGTTGTGTGCTATAGAACGGTTATATATAGCGCTGTAAAGATAATGTATGGAAATGGAATCATATTTGAGTTGTATGTTGCAGCCAATGGAATATTTGAACACTGGGCATTCTGAGCAGGAAAGACAGAGGATGACAGCCTTACTGTCATCACACGATGAGTTAGTGAAGGAAGAGAGAATGCAGATTTCTTGAGGGCAGATGCTGCATCTTACTTATCTTTTTATCTCCATAGCACAGTATAGTGCCAAGAATGCAATATGCTTTAAGAAATAGTGAATGAAGTGCAGAAAAGAGCTGGGAGCTGGTTGAATAAACTAAGTATTGGTTGAAAAGGCCCAATCTAAAATAAGAGTAGTATTTAGAATCTCAGGACAAAGTATCAGAAAAACAAGGAATCAAAAATGACACTGAGTTTTTAACCTGAAAAAGCACTGCAAGAAACAGGAAAGTCAAAAATGTCGTCTGGGAAAAAGTACTTTAGAAGTTTCAAATTTGATAATGGAAATAAATCTAAGAAGAGCCATAATCAGGAAGAAATACAGAACAGAATCCCTAATGAGAAATCAGTCACGAAAATATGGTTATGGAGATTGTCGTAGAAGTCACAACTAAAATCCTGGACAACATGGATTGGTTCTTGATAGCTTTTTTGGTCTCCATAGGGCTGCTCTGCAATATGGAAGCCATTAAGCATGTGTGGCTTTTGAGCATTTGAAATGTGATCAGTCCAAATTGAGATGGGTGGTAGTTATAAATGACACCCTAATTTATACCATAGTATGAAAACAAAGACTGTAAAATATCTCATTAATAATGTTTAGACTGATTACATGTTAAAATGATATTTTAGCTATATTTATATAAGTAAGATACATTATATAAAATATAGATATAAAAGATATATTATACAAATGAAGATATATTATACAAATATAAAAGATATACAAAAATATATATTACTCATTTATTTTTTCTTTTATTTTTTTACTCATTTATTTTTTCTTTTTTAATATGGCTACTAGAATATTGAAAATTATATTTCTGGCTCATATCCTGTTTCTTTTGGACAGTACTGCTCTAGAAGGTCAAAGATTTTATCCTTATGATGGAAAATTAGGTTAAAAGCTTTGTCTAGATTCGATAGTCCCAAAGCACATAGAATTGGTCTTTTTCGTCCCTGTAATCTGATGCTGCCAGGCATGAGGTCTGTGTCTTTACTTCTACTTCCAGACAAATTTTTGTCTTATTTGATTCACATTCACCGTTGTAAAACCAGCAGTGGCTGTAAGCAAATTATAAATTATTGGACTTCTGGTATGTTTACAATCATGCTTACATCAAATTATATACAGTCAAAAGTAGTATTCTCAATATGTGTTGCTCCTCTTGGCATCATCAGAATTGCCTGAGAGTATGTTATAAAGGCAAATTTTCAAGCCTTAACACCACGGACCTACTGAATTCAGAATAACACTGTAATCTCTGTCCCTAACACAATGCCTAAGAGATGCTTAGTGAACAGATTCTGATTGGTTAAGTTTTTGAATTATCAAAAAATTATATATAATCAATAGCAGTGTTCTCAATGTATGTCGCTCCTATTGGCATCATCGGAATCTTCTGAGATCATGTTAGAAATGTAAATTTTCAAGCCTCAACACAGACCTACTAAATCAGAAACTGAACTTGCAGAGCAGCAATATCTGTTTTAACAAGGTCTCAAGTGATTCTAATCCTTCCTCAAGTCTAAGAACCGCTGTACTAGAAAAAGTAAGCAAACTGAAAATATTGGGATAATTTGCCGTATATCCCTAACAATAAATTAAAAATACTCATTTCAGTGAGAGATACTCAGAGACAAATCAGCATTAAAGGTGACATTCAAGCAACAGAAAGGAGTGGGGTTTCAGTGCAACATACCTGAGAATTTAAAGCTTAGATTTTTGCCTATTTGAGCTCTTAAAAATAAATATAACTTTCACAATCTGAAGTAGACTTGCATAAAAGTTTAAAACAGAAATAAAATAAAAATGTTAATAAGATGTTTCCATTTATTATAATGTATAAAATGTATAAAGTTGCAAAGTCTATTGTCAGCATCCTGTGAAATTAAGGAACACTATTATATTATTTACACATTCCCCACTTTTTGATCAACACTTATGGATCTATCCAGGTACATAAAGGCTTCAGTTCACCCAGTGACTATCTTCATCATGCTTTTATCAAACCCTTACTATTCCACAGAAAGACTCAACCCTTAGGAATATATTTTACTGGTGTATTGATAGATATACCCAAAGATAATTTCGTATTTATCTATGACCTTCACTTCTTAAATGAGCCTTTGCTCTCTGCCATTGTGAATATGTTTTTTTTTTCTTTTTCCCATGATCATTGTACACCATTATTTCTACTGGTTTAAACAATTTATTTTAATTTTTATCACCATCTCTAAAGGAAAAAACATGCTTATTTCCTACCTCTTTATCCTTGGTCTTGCATGAAATACAAAATAAAATGATTTAGAACTATAGTTAACTTGTAGCTAGTTCTACCACAAAAAAATGACTTCTTACATTAAAATTTGTGTTTTGACCATCATTAGTTATATCTCCAGCCTATCTTGCTTAAAATTCAGAATAACACTGTTCGTTGCCTAAAAGAAATGAAAATGAATTTATTTTGTTATTATGAATATTAAGCGGTGTGAGATTACTGAATATAATACTTAAAACCAATGATTGTAAACATACTTAGGGGAAAACCCAATGATTTGTAATTTGCTTATGACCACTGCTGATTTTAACAAGCGTGAATGTGAATTAAGACAGAAATAAATTTGGATGGCAATAGAAGTCTCATGCCTTCCAACTTTAAGCAGTGAGTAAACATGTCTTGAAAGAATAAATTCCAAAATTAAAATTTATAATATAAAGTTGAATTTACAATAAACTTCTCACTAGGTCTGTCTTGAGGCAAATGTTATGCTTTTACAGCATTTAAGAGAGGATTTTATTTTATATAACTTAATTTTTGGCAATGTTATCTGAATAAATAGTATGAGGAATAAAATATTTACATAGCATTCATAATGAAAGACAGGAATCCCATGCACACTACCATTTACTCCTTTTCACCCACATTTCTTATTGGACAGCATATTCAAATCCTTTTACCAATCTCTTTGTGTATTATTCAATCTCTCCATGGAAAATAATATTCTTATATTATTACTTTCTTCGTTTATCAGTTTAGGGGTTGTCTATTCATTTCCACTAGAAAAGATAAGACTTCCACTGTCTTTAAGCAACCTCTTCTCTTCTCACACAGCCTTTCTGTAAACATTTTCTACTTTTCTATCATCCTAATATAGTTATATAAAATATTTGGCTAAATCAAAACTCAGTGTGTATATTTTATTTTAATTATTTTCATAAGAGAGCCTATAACAATCCATGATCATTTTCCTATGAATTTTTGGTTTTTTAGATTAATAATTGCCTCATTTTTGTCTTCTTTGTTTTTATCATTAATTCAATCTGCAACCCTCCCCCAGTTGTATAAATCTCCATCCAATATTTCTATAGATTAAGTATTCTTTTTTTATATGTTTGAAGAACATCTCCTACCCATTTTTATTTGACCCAATTTAAATAAATTAATCTCTAGGTTTATTTCACTGGTATTATTTGATGTTACTTCTTTACTATCATTTTGGAGATTCCCATCACTGCTCTTAGATTAAAGCCATTATTTCTTGAATATCAGAATACACTCTTTTCTTAGATTACTCCCTTATTTTAGTGAAGTATATTTTCTTTAAAATGATTCATGGGAGATACATCTTTGAAACCAAGAATATTCAGTAATTATCTTCATTCTTGATTCACATGTGTTCATAATTTAGCTGGGCATATAATTCTAAGAAGAAAATCATTTCTCCTCAGATTTTTTTAAAACTGTTTTTCTGTTCTTTTCAAGTTTAAATTATTTCTGTTGAGAAGTCTAGGTGTCTTCTAATTCCCAGGTCATTTGTATGAAATCCTATAATATATTTTCTTCTTATAAGTTTATAGAAAGTTCTCTTAACCCCAATAATATAAAATGTCACAGTGATGTGGTGTGGTGTGACTCCACTTCTTTCATTCTCCTAGACCCTGGTGAGTACTAATTATTTGAAAATAGCTAACCTAAAAATTTGGAAATTTTCTTAAATAATTTTCTCCTCTCTCTTATCTTCTCCTTCTGGAATTTTTAAAATTTAGATATGGCGAAAGTAACAAAGCAAAATGGTAGAATAAGAGACTTCACCAATTGTCCCTTCTACAAGGACATCAATTTAACAACTGTCTACAAAAAAAAGCACCTAGAACCAAAAATCAAGTGAGCACTCATACTCCTTGTTTGTAAGTTCATATCATTGATAGAAGCACTGAAGAAGTAGGAGAAACAGTTTTGAATCATCAATGCCACCCCTCTTTCATCCCCTAACAGTGACCAGTTGGTATAGAGAGATAATCTGTGCACTTGAAAGAGGGTGAGTACTGTAATTGTGAGACAGTGCATTGAATATAGTACTTAGTGCTGCCTTGTTATAGAAGAATGCAAAACTGGAACACCCTCAGATGATGCCTGCCCATGGAGAGAGCATTTAAGCCCACTCTAGCAAGAAGGAAATCATCCATCCCCGCAGTCAGAATTTGTGTCCTGACAAGCCTCACCACCTTGGGCTGGAGTGCTCTGAAGTCTGAATAAACTGAAAGGCAGTCTAGGCCACGCTGATTGAATATTCTAGGTAAATCCTAGGAAAATCCTAGGGCTAAACTGGCCTTAGAGCCAGTGGATTGAGGGTAAGAGGAAGTGCGGGCATGTGACCTACTAAGACACCAACCAGGATGGCCGAGGAAGTGCTGGTGCCACCTCTCCATTAATCTCATGAGGCACAGCTTAGCTCCAAAGGAGATACCTTTTTTTCCACTTGATTGGAGAGTGAAGAGTAGAGAGGACTTTTTCTTGCATCTTGGATACCAGCTCAGCCATAGCAGGGTAAAGCACCCACTTGGTGCTTGATACATCCCCTGTGGCAGAGCTGATACCTATGATGCAAGACAAAGTCCCCTATTCTTTTCCTTCTGCTTTCTCAAGTAGGAGTCTGCCTCTATAGCCACCACCACTGGAAATGTACTGAGTTTCTCCTGAAGCCAGCAACTCTCAGTCCCACCCAAAACCTGTGATATCTACCTGAGTATCACTGCTGGTTATTCAGGGTCAATAAACTAAAAGCTGGTTTTTTTGAAAAGTTAAACAAAACTGATAAACCTAACTAACAACATAAAAAAGAAGACCCAAATAAATAAAATCAGAGATGAAAAAGGAGTCTTTACAACTGATACTGTAGAAATTCAGAAGATCATTAGTGGCTACTATAAGCAGTTATATATGCTAATGAATTAGAAAATCTAGAAATGAACAAACTCCTAGACACATACAACCTGCTAACATTGAACCATGAAGAAATCCAAAACCTGAACAGACCAATAACAAGTAACAATATTAAAGTTGTAATAAAATGTTTTCCAGCTGAGAAAAGCTGAGGATTCCATGGCTTTACTGCTAAGTTCTACCAAACATTTAAAGAAGTATTAAACCCAATCCTATGCAAACTATCTCAAAAAAATAGAGGAGAATGACATACTTTCAAACCCATTCTTCTATGAGGCCTGTATTACCCTGGTACCAAAACCAACCAAAAACATCAAAAAACAAAGGAAACTACAGGCCAATACCACTAATGAATATGGATGCAAAAATTATCAACAAAATACTATCAAACAAATTCAACAAGATACTAAAAAGTCTGATTCATCATAATGAAGTCAGATTTATCTCTGGGATGCAAGAATTAATGGCTGAACATATGCAAATCAGTCAATGTGCTAAATCATATCAACAGAATGAAGGACAAAAACCAAATGATCACTTCAATTGATACTGAAAAAGCATTTATAAAATTTAATATCCACCCATAATTTAAAAAAATAACAAGAAAACTAGGCATAGAAGGAATGTACCTCAACATAATAAAAGCTATATATATATTATTATTATTATTTTTGAGACAGAGTTTCGCTCTTGTCACCCAGGCTGGAGTGCAATGGCGCGATCTCAGCTCATCGCAACATCCGCCTCTTGGGTTCAGGTAATTCTCCTGCCTCAGCCTCCTGAGTAGCTGGAATTACAGGCATGCGTCACCATGCCCAGCTAATTTTTTGTATTTTTAGTGGAGACGGGGTTTCACCATGTTGACCAGGATGGTCTCGATCTCTTGAACTCGTGATCCACCCGCCTTGGCCTCCCAAAGTGCTGGGATTACAGACATGAGCCACCGCGCGCGGCCAATAAAAGCTATATATTAACAGATCCACAGCTAGTATATTAAATGGGAAAAAGCTGAAAGGCTTTTCTCTAAGATCTGAACACAGCAAGGATGCCCACTGGTCACCACTGTTATTCAGCATATTACTGGAAGTTCTAGCTAGAGGAATTACACATGAGAAAGAAAGAAAGGGAATTCAAATAGGAAAGAAAGAAGTTAAATTATTCCTGTTTGCAGATAATTATGATTTTATTTTTGGAAAAATCTAAAGACTCCACCAAGAAACCATTAGCACTGGTAAACAAATTCAGTGAAGTTGCAGGATACAAAATCAACATAAAAAAATCAGTAGCTTTTTTTTTCTTTTTTTTCTTTTCTTTTTTTTTTTTTGACACAGAGACCCACTCTGTCACCCAGGCTGAAGTGCAGTGGCATGAACTCAGTTCACTGTAATCTTTACCTCCTGGGCTCAAGCCATTCTCTCTCCTCAGCCTCCCAAGTAGCTGAGACTACTGGCACATGCCATCACACCTACCTAATTTTTATATTTTTTGTAGAGATGGGGTTTCATCATGTTGCCCAGGCTGGTCTCAAAATCCTGGGCTCAAGTGATCCACCTGCCTTGATCTCCCAAAATGCTGGAATTCCAGACATGAGCCACCATTTCCAGTCAATCAGTAGTACTTCTATATGATAACAGTGAACAATCTGAAAGAAAAAAATCAATAAAATAATCCCATTTACAATAGCTACAAATAAAATAAAATACCTAGGACTTAACCAAAGAAGTGAAATTTCTCTGCAATGAAAACTATACAACATTGATGCAAGAAACTGAAGAGGACACAAAAAAATGAAAAATAATCAATGTTCATGGTTTGAAAAAATAATATTGTTAAATTTTGTCTCAAAGGAATCTACAGATTTAATGCAATCCCTATCAAAATAGCAATGACATTCTTTACAGAAATAGAAAAAATAATCCTCAAATTTATATGGAACAACAAAAGACCCAGAATAGCCAAACTTTTTATAAGGAAAAAGAACAAAACTAGAGGGATCACATTACCTGACTTCAAATTATGCTATAGAACTATAAGAAACAAAACAACATAGTACTGACACAAAATCAAACACACATACTTGTGGAACAGAATAAAGAACCCTGAAATAAATCCTTACATCTATGGTAAACTCATTTTCGACGAAAGTTCTAAAAACATACATTGGAAAAGAACAGCCTCTTCAATAAATGGTACTGGGAAAACTGGATACCCATATGCAAAAGAATGAAACTTGGCATTTATCTCTCATCTTATACAAAAATCAAATCAAAATGAATTATAGACTTAACTCTAAGACTTCAAACTATGAAACGGCTAAATTAAAACTTTGAGAAAACTTTCTAGGACATTGGACTGGGAAATGATTTCTTGAGAAATACCCGACAGACACAGGCAAACAAAGCAAAAAAAGACAAATGAGATCACATCATGTTAAAAAGCTTCTTCACAGTAAAGAAAACAATCAATAAAGTGAAGAAATAACCCACAAAATGGAAGAAAATATTTTCAAACTATCTATCTCACAAGGGATTAATAACCAGAATATTCATGTAGCTCAAACAACTCTATAGCAAAAAATATAATAATCTGATTAGAAAATGTACAAAAGATTTGAATAAACATTTCTCAATGAATTACATGCAAAAGGCAAACAGGTATAAGAAAAGGTGCTCAAAGGCATTGATAATCAGAGAAATGCAAGTCAAAACTACAATGAGATACCATCTCACCCCAGTTAAAATGGCTTATATCCAAGACAGGCAATAAGAAATGCAATGCTGGCAAGGACATGGAGAAAAAGGAACCCTCATATACTGTTGATGGGAATAAAAGTTAATGCAACCACTATGGAGAATAGTTTGGAAGTTCCTCAAGAAACAAAAAGTAGAGGTACCCCATGATCCAGCAATCCCACTCCTGGACGTATACACAAAAGAAAGTCAGTATATCAAAGAGATATCTATTCTCCTGTATTTGTTGCACCACTGTATAAAATAACTAAGGTTTGGAAGTTACCTAAGAATCTATTGGCAGATAAATGGATAAAGAAAATGTGGTACTTATACATAGTGGAGTACTATTCAGCCATAAAAAAAAATGAGATCCATTTACAACAACATAGATAGAACTGGAGGTCATTATATTAAGTCAAGTAACTAAACACACAAAGACAAACATTCACATGTTCTCACTTATCTATGAGAGCTAAAAATTAAAACAGTTAAAACTCAGAGACAGAGAGTAGGATGATTCAGCCCCTGGAAGAGTAGTCAGTGGGTGAAGTCAGGGAGAGAGGAGTGGAAATGGTTAATGGGTACAATAAATAGTCAGAAAGAATAAATAACACCTAGTATTTGATAGCACAATGGGAGGATTATAGTAAAAGTAGATATTCATTTTAAAATAACTGAAAGAATGTAATTGGATTGTTTTAAACACAAAGATAAATATCTGAGGTGATGGATACTCCATTTACCCTGATGTGACTGTGATGCATTGCATGCCTGTATCAAAACATTTCATGTCACCAGTAAATATATACACATATCATGTACCAACAAGTTTTTTAATTAGATATTGGAAAACTAGGCTAGTCCTTTCATTGTCTTACTCTCTCACCAAGTTATTTTTCCTTGGGTCTTACGCTCTATGGTCTAAGATTATGAATCAACTTTTCTGTTTCAATTTTCTTCTTTTCACTATTACATTTTTTTCACCATTCAATTACTTCTTGTTCTTTATTTTATATAGCATCTTATTCTTCATTATGGCTAGAATAAGCTATTTTATTTTTTAAAGTAATAATCATAGCTCTTCAAGAAGTTTTACTTTCTCTGCATATTCTTCTTAGTTTCTTAAACTGTCTTTTCTCTGTTTGCTATCTTGGTTTCTACACCTCATGAAAGAAGCTTTTCTCTCAAATTCCAATCACTGGATGGATGGTCCTTATGAGATATTTAAGAGTATGCCAGTTTAAAACTAATTTAAAAATTTAGGGCCGTTGTGTGTGGTTTAGCACCATAAACTTCACTTCAGAATGACCTGGCTTCCATTTAATTTGGGGGACCCATGTTTTAAACTTCAGATATTTTATTTTACTCTGATGAGATTCCCCCAAAAACACCTTTCCAATTTTGTTTTGAAAGTATATAATTCTAAATGCCAGTGTTTAAGAAGCTGATAGAATAAGACTAAGAGGTCTCCCCTAAACTTTCAACATATGAAAGTTAAACATACGAACTTTCACCATGTTTTTGACATGGTATATTTACTACTAACTATATGTGATGCCCTTCAAAACAAAATATTAATATTTTATTCTCTCCAAAGGAAAACTTTTAAATCTGTAAATGGTTATAGTGTAGATATCTGGAGTTCTCCCACAAGATTTGTCATTTATTTATTTGATTTAGTCAAATCTACTTGCCAAAAGCCACATCAATAATTTTTGCTAGAAGTATTATATTAGACTTTTCTAGAGAAACAGAACCAACGTGGTGGGGTGGGGGAGAAATTATTTTTAAAAACTGGTTTGCATGATTGTGGAAGCTGGGTAAGCCCAAAATCTGCAGAGTGGAACAGCAAGGAGGAGACCCAAGAAAGAGTTATAATTCAAGTCCACAGGCAGTCGGCCAGCAGAATTATTTCTTGCTTAGAGGAGGTCAACTTTATTGTAGGATGCTCTCAACGGATTTGATGAGACTCACCCATGTTATGGAGTGTAATTTGTTTTACTCTATGTTCACAGGTTTCAGTGTTACTCTCATTAAAAAAAAAAAAAAAAAAAAACCTTCACAGAAACATTCAGAATAATAGTTGATCAAATATTTTGATCCCATCGTTTAGCCAAGTTGACACATAAAAGTGATCTTTATAAATGTCTATCTCTATTGACTTATTTACAGATACTTTGATCACATCAGCCTTCTCAGTGGCCATAACATTATTCATTTTAGCCTTTTTGCCTATCTTAAAAGATTAACTAGATATGATCTTAATATTTTTAGCAATTTTAGCAAAGCTGCTACAACCACAGCCTTGATTTGGTATTTACCCTAAGGCCTTACTGGTAGCATCCTGGACTTGGTCTATTTCTCTGAGACTCTGCTGTAATGGGTGAAGTGCACCCCTGATTTTGTAGGAAATAGCTCATATGTTCTAATCATGCAAGTTTGAAATTTGTGGTGTCTATATTCCCTCTTAATTGTATTTGCAAAGTGACCTTTCTTTTTCTGATTTTGTCTCTTTTTTGTAATCGCATAATTAACAATAACCAGCTCATACTTTCAACATTTTGACTTGAAATGTCTTCATATTGCTCTAAAATTCATTAGGTACATTTCCTATCTTTCTGTCACAAAAGCTATGGAATGTACACCATTGCATAGAGTTTACCATCTTTCCAGCACCTATAAAAGTTTTCTTAAAATTTTTCCAGGCTCCTGTAACTATTTTCTCACTGACCACCCATCCCCAAATGCTTTCATGGTATCACATCAGTGCTAATTTTGTGGTACTAGCTGTTTCTGTGCATTTTATAATGTTTCATATTTTTGTTGTAACAAATTACTGCTAACGTAATGGCTTAAAACAACAGAAGTTTATTGTCTTGTAGTTCTAAAAGTCAGAAGTTTAAAATAGGTATCATTGGGCTAAAATCAAGGTGTTGTTAGGGCTCAATTCCTTTTGGAGCTCCTGAGGATAATCTGTTTCCTTCTCCTAGAGGCTGCCCACCCTCCCTGGCTCATGACTGCCTCTCTACATATTAAAATCCAGCAACAGCAGGCTGAATCTTTCTCAAGCTGCCATTCCTCTGGTTCTCAATAATCAAATCTTTCTTTTTTATTTTTTTAAGTGCCCTTGTGATTATATTGGGCTCAACTGGAAAATCCAGGTTAATCTCTCTATTTTAAGGTTAAGTGATTAGTAATCTTAATTCCATCTACAAGTCTCCATTCCCATTTGCTATGAAACGTAACATTCACAGGTTCCAGGGATTTGGATATGAACCTCTTTGGTGGGCCATATGCTGCCTACCACAGTGTGTCATAAGAAATTGCAAAATCTCACTGGTTCAAAACAACACACATTTATTTCTAGCTCCCACATATGCTAACTGGCTGGGGTTCAGCTAATGTAGGCTGGATTTGTTGGTCTTAGGTCTAAGCTTCAGGTCAGGTTGAGACATGCTTTACAAGCCTCTCATCTTCCTCAGGCTATAAGCTGTCTGAGGCATGTTCTCATGGCAGAAGGTAGAATCACAAGAGAGCAAGCCCAATCTCACAAACATTTTTCAAACCGTTACTTGCATCACATCCACTAACATTCTACTAAGAAAGAAAGTTGTGGACTGGCACAGCAGCTCACGCCATAATCCCAAGTTTTACAAGGCCAATGTGAGAAAACTGCTTGAGTCCAGAAGTTCCAGGCAACATAGTGAGAGCTCATCTCTACAAATACGAAAAAATTAGCTAGACATGGTGGTTGACTGTAGTCCTGGCTACTTGGGAGGCTAAGGTAGGAGGATCACTTGAGCGTGGAATATCTAGGCTGCAGTGAGCTGTGATGGTGCCACATAGCCTGGCTGACAGGGCAAGACCCCAGTTTCCTAACAGGAAAGAAGGAAGGAAGGGGAAGGGGAAGGAAAAGGGGAAGGGGAGTTGTATAGCCAAGGTCAGCATCTTTGGGATAGAAAAATGTACTCTCTTATGTAAATGTGGAGAACAGGCATTTAATATTTGCTAAAACAAACAAACAAAACACTAACATACCTTACTAAGCAAGGAATTACAGAAAATGAAAAAAAAAAAAAAACACCTTAAAACTTCCCACACTCTGCTCACATATATGAATGCTATTCAAATCCATAGTGTCGATTACATGTTTTGCACAAATTTTAATTCATCTCTTTTTACTCTCAGGTTAATTTGTTTCAGCAAATAATAAAGCTAAAAGCACTTTTGAAAAATAAGTTACTAAACTTTCTACCAATTACTATTATACATAAAGCCATTTTAACTCTGAAAAACATAAAATCCATAAGTAGGTTCAAAACAAAAGTATAAGTGGTCAGACGCCTATGAAACGGCCTCATTTTTAGAAAGATTATAGAGTTGAGTTTACTTGTGAGGATAACATCCTCTCAAATAAATGCTGATATAGAAGTATTATGCTTTTATTTCTGCAATACTTCAAAGTCAAGACAAGATTATCTACACTAAATGCTCATTTCTGTAATTCATTTCACTGAAGACCATCAATTCATACCACAAGGATCTACTTTAAGCCATCTCCCAAGTCTTTAATTATTCTGTTTTACTTCTGCATACAAAACACAAAGGGACTTTTAGAGAAAGAAAATAAGACTATCTAAAAGAAATAAACTTCTAAGCCAAAGGTTATGATCAGATTTTTTTTCCAAAGGATTGTGCCCTAACAATACTTCTGAGTTGTGTTTTACATATTGAAAGTTAATAGTTCATGGTGTTCAGTAGTTATTTATTTGAACTGTTTACTGATCTTACTGCACAAGGATACAGAAAATTCCACAATCAATAATGATTTCTGTTATCTTCACAGAATCTAAATAATAATTTATAACAGACTTTGAAAAAAATCACTTTGATGAGAAGTTTTATTGGGTATATCCAATCTACAACCCAGGTAATAACTTGAAATTTTAAAATTTGATTGGTTTTTATTATACTGTTATTAAGCAAGCACAAATTTATTTGCAATATTATTACTTCATCTTGAAGCAATCTCAAACTTATAGAAAAGTTATAAGTACAGTACAAAGAACTTTTTCTTTTTCTGAAAGATTTCAGTGCAAGCATGCTGTCCCCAGTACAGACACCTTTATTACCTGGATTTAGGTTTGGTTTCCCCAGTCAGACTTTCCCCCTCCACAAGCAAACCAACCTTGCTCAGTCGATCTAATTACTTTAAGAAAGAATTACCCAGGAAAAGAAGTAGTAGAAGGAACAACCGTAATTTTACCGCCATATTTCTTCTGCAGTCAGTTCAATTAAGGAGTACATGCTGTATGATTAGGTAGAGCATCATACTAAGGAATCTTGGAGAGCATTACTCCAGAAAATGGCAATTCAAAATGCCTTTGCTTTGCCTTATGTGTTTCAATACCCGGTACTGAGATTTCTTATACAAAAAATGCTGTATCTAACAAAAAACAAAATTAATCATGTAACAGCAGACAATCATATCTATTATTTGGCTTCCATATATTTTAATTTTACTAAAATATTTAATAACAAATATTTTAGGTATTTGACAATAATATAAATTGGTAAAGTCAGTACAATAATTTAAGAGTATCTCCTTTTCTTTTTGAGGTGGAATTTTGCTCTTTGTTGCCCAGCCGGGAGTACAATGGTATAGTCCAGGATCACTGCAACCTCTACTTCCCAGGTTCAAGCGATTCTCCTGCCTCAGCCTCCAGAGTAGCTCAGATTACAGGCATGGACCACATCCAGATATGTATATATATTTAGTAGAGATGGGGTTTTGCCAGATTGATCAGGCTGATCTCAAACACCTCACCTCAAGTTATCCACCTGCTTGAGCCTACCAAAGTGCTGGGATTACCAGCATGAGCCACTGAATCTGGCCTTGAAGACTTTTCAATGCATATTTCAACTAGCCCATGTCCAAACACCTAATGATAATTTTTACATATTTTGTTACAATTATCGATTATACTTTCATTTTTACTATTATTATCATTCTTTTTTATTTTTATTTTTTCATTTTATAGAGTACTTTATTTTAAATAATAAAACATAAAAAGTGGTAGGCTTCTAGCCAAAAATAAACATGTGGGGAAAAAAGCCTATTCTAAAATAAAAATATTTGTCTTTGTTTCTGGGAAAATGGTCTGTTTCTGTAACATGAGAGGCAAAGTTTAAGCATGCTATTAGTACTAACTGCATTTTACAAGGAAACCACAAAGTACTTTTGAAAATCAATATACTCTGAAAAAAAAATTTTAACTTATCCAGAGGAGAAATCATTTCAAAGTCAAAGAACAGAGGAAG
The DNA here is from genome assembly GCF_048565385.1 of Saimiri boliviensis. Classification (NCBI taxonomy): domain Eukaryota; kingdom Metazoa; phylum Chordata; class Mammalia; order Primates; family Cebidae; genus Saimiri; species Saimiri boliviensis. The sequence goes on from NC_133449.1 coordinate 224,853,241, forward strand.
ATAATGGGTACTGTAAAGTTTTTCTTTCTCTCTGTTCTGTGTTCTCTGATCCTGAAGACAAAGGAGTTAGGTACATGGACTATGCAAAGGAGGAATAACAGCTCAGTAACCCTGAGACAGTGAGCATGGCCATGGAAACTGCCACAGTAGTGGAAAAATATCTGGCTTCCTTTTAATCCATTCCAGACTGTTTGCAAAAAATTTCCCACTGCAATTGTAAGTCTTACAACTTTAGACACAATTTTCTGCCATTTTTCTACTGATTCCCCTTTGATAACATATTTGTATGTCAAAATTTCGATAAACATAATGAGCACATGTATTTTGAAAGTAACTTCTTCTTCAATGATTTTTATACAAAGGCAATCACGTAATACATTAGACTTTGCCTAGGTAAACTGTGGGTGTCAACATTGTTTTGTTGTTATGCTATGGAAAAGACATAGGAGAGGACAGATTACTTTAGTCCAGAATCATATAGCTACCAAGAATCTGAATTACAGAGATTTAGACTTAACTACTGTCTTATAATTATTCATTCAACAGGCCAACATTTATTGAAAAACTACCTTCTATAGAACTGCAAAATATTGGCCCTAAGGAACACAGTGATAAATGACATTGCTTCTGGACCCTAGAAATATTCAGAGTCTAATAAATGCTTCTATAGAGCAGCCATCAAAATGTTTAGAAAATTGAAAGTGAAAGTCATTCTATCATGTTCTGTTAATATCCTGGGAAGAGAACACTTGCTTTAGAAAGAAGTAAATTGTGAGAGTCAATGTACCTGTTAAACACTGATTAAATATTAATAGTTTTGTATAATGCATGAAAAACAATAAATAGGAATCCACATTTCTTGTATTCAGTCATCTAAGGACCTAAAATCTTCTAAAAGGGGGGTTATAAAATGTTTCAGTATGGAGGCCTCTGATTTAACCTAAGTCTTTACAATCCAGTTGTCAAAGAATTAGAGGATTAATGTGATATATTCTTATTGAAATTTTGACTCATTCTAAGCCTCTTCTCTTTCCTTAATTAAGGAGGTTTTGAACTATCTGTTTTAAAAGGATAATTTTCTTCACTCTTCAAATTTACTTTTTTTTTTTTTTGGTAGACATCCTGCACAATTGTGTTAGATAATGGAATACTTCATTATATGTTTTATTCATTCAAGTATACCAACTAAATATATACTTTCAACAAGTCATAAAACTGCTCACATTCCATTTTGCTGATGGATAGCGTCTTTTTCACTTTTGCCATTGTGCATCTCCATAGAGTTACATGTTTATAGTGTCATTCTAAAAATCAATAAATTCTGGATTGATTTTCAACGACTGCAACTTCTTGCACCCTATTATATAATCCAGTAAAATAAGGAAATGGATCAGTCATCTAATGCTACAAAACTAGTCATTCAAAGTTTTGGTGCCTTAAATCAATGATAATTTACTATTTCAACCAAATCCTTGGGTTGACTGAGTAACTCCTCTTTTGGTTTTGCCTGGGCTCGTCAAGGGACTGCACTCAGCTGAAGGGGGCCTGGGGTGGATGGTCACCTAGGCTCATCATGGGACTGCCATCAGCTGAAGGGGGCCTGGGGTGGATGGTCACCTGGGCTCACCATGGGACTGCCCTCAGCTGAAGGGGGCCTGAGCTGGTTGGTCCGCATGCATGGAAGTTGGTGCCACTTCTCAGGTGGGGAATTTTTATTTTCCTATCAACCTCATGTAGGCTTGATTGAATTTCATTCCAACACAGTAGCCTCGGGGTTCTATGATGTAGAGAGGAGAAGCTCCAAGACTTCTTGTGAATAAACTCCAGAACTCACATAACATCACATGTGTCACATTCTATTCACTAAAGGAAGAATCAAGATCATCTTAGGAACAAGAAGGTGAAGAAATAGAATTCATCCAATTTTGGTTGTATCAGCAAGGTCACATTGCGGAGTCGTGAACCAAGAAGGTCTTATTCATCGTTGAACATTATTACAATTTACTACTACAATATAGAATAACTGTATTTCCAGGTGTGAAAATAACTTTTGTGAGCATAAAGACCACGAATTCATATGATTTGAATATATATTTAGATCAAGTTAAAAATAGATTTAATGCACACATTTCAAACTAAAATGTTTTTCAAGGACAGAGATTGCATGTATTGGTTAAAACATTGATATCCAGTTATGTATCTTTGGGGAAAAGTCACTATAAAATTAAGTCAGGGGGCCAGGCACAGTAGCTCATGCCTGTAATCCCAGCACTTTGCGAGGCCAAGACAGGCAGATCACCTGAGGTCAGGGTTTTAAGACCAGCCTGACCAACACTGTATCTAGTAAAAATACAAAATTAGCCAGGTGTGGTGGCACATGCCTGTAATCTCAGTTACTTGGGAGGCTGAGGCAGGAGAGTTGCTTGAACCTGGGAGGCAGAGGTTGTGGTAAGCCAAAATCACGCCATTGCACTCCAGCCTGGGCAACAAAAGCGAAACTCAGTCTCAAAAATAAATAAATAAATAAATAAATAAATAAATAAAACTAAGTCAGGGAACTCAATAAAGGAAAGCTCTACGAGGAAGCTGGCTGTTTTTTCATTGCCATTCATTTTTTGTTGTTATCTTTTAAAATCACAGCATCCTCAGCACCAAGACACCAGACACATGGGATGAATTGAATGGACGTAATAAATATAGGAGGCTTTTTTGCTGTTTGGTTGTGACACATATAATATATGTTGAATTGGTATAAAAAATATAATAGACTTTTGTGTTTATTGTAAGATTTTCAGTTGTTTTGCTTTTTTTAATGTTTGTTGTTTGTTAGCTTATAATTTCATTTGAAGGTTGAAGGTACTTGTTTTAAAAATGAGGATACTGAAGCCCAGAGAACTTACATTAATCGTCCAAGTTTAAACATTTCAAGCACTACAACAATTTGATCTAAGCTCTCAGTATGCTATCTTACAGGAAAGTCAATTTCCTTTCAAAATCCACTCCTGACTTCTCACCTCTTTATTTAATAATAAGAAACAAGAAATATTATCTTATAAGCAACACATGTAAAGATTTTAACAAATAGGTATCAATTTAATTATGGTTTTTCTTACTTTACAATTTTTAAACCATTATTTTAATTGACAGAATTTCTCTAGAAATAACAGTTGAATACGTATGCATGATGATTCTGTTTTATTACTTTTTCCTTCTCTAAATCCAGTGATATCTATTGATAATTTCTTATATTTATTCAATATCCAACTGCAAAACACATGTGCATGCATATATGTGCTCAACACAGAAAGATACACATAAAGACTGGAATTAGATTTATTGGGCTTGCCACTAATTTAAGAAATCAGTTAAGGCTAATATCATTAGTTAAAATTAAGAAATCAGTCTAATAAGCCTAGGAAATTAGTCAAAATCTTATAATTGCTCTAATTGATTGAAGTTTAGAATGTAACTGTTATTTTAATTTTAACACAGTATCAGGTTAATGTCTACAAAAATCGTGATTTTAAAGATCATTGCACGATCAAACTTAAAGCTATTGATTTTTATGTACTAAATCAATAGCTGATTTTTTAAAAAAAAACATGTTAAACAGTATTATATTTTAATGTTGCAAATTACTTTACATATCATAGTAAGAGGATTTCAAAGTTCTTGCAGTCTAAGGATCACTTTTAATACCATATTTTGTCATTTTTTCCTTAAAATAAATTGAATAAGAAATTTTTTCATATTTTAGGGAAATGATGGAGCATGTTTAAATATACCAGTCTTTTCATGAAGAGCTGTGTGCCAAAGAATTTACCATTGCCTTGGCAGCTCTAAAAAGTTCTGAATATTTAAGTGTTCTTCATTTTACAGGCTGAAATCTGTTTCCTGGTAACTTCTACTCAGTATTTCCCATCTAAGCACTTCCTAGAATGATCTATTCACAACGGAACCCACAGCTTTTTTCTTCCCATTTAATACTTCCCTTTCTATGCCAAATGGGTACTCTTGGTGCTAAGGGGTTATTCTGGTGGTTGTTGCAAACCCTGATGATGGAACTTCATTATGATTCCTTGGACTGCTGAAGATGCATTTTGCTTTCAGCATTATACTTTTAAGGTATCTCTGAGGTTGTTTTAAGTTTCCTGGATTCTAATGGGATATACATCCTTGACGTGGTGGTTAGAGCCTGAGAGATGTTACCACAGTTATATACTAAACTTTTACTGCTCAAAAGGAGATCTTATAATAGCTTCATCTCAAGAAATAGTATCAATATGTCTTCCCAGATATTAGTAATAATCACCTCTATGTGTAGAATGTTACTATTATTTTAAATGTATTTTCAAATAAAGACAGTAAAACATACATTGTAGATAAGCCATCTTGAAGCAAATAAAAATTAAGCTTATTTAAGTGATTAGGAAACCTGACCGGGCATGGTGGCTCACATCTGTAATCCCAGCATTTTGGAAGGCCAAGGTGGACAGATTACTTGAGATCAGGAGTTCCAGACCCATCTAGCTAACATAGTGAAACATTGTCTCCACTAAAAATGCAAAAATTAGCTGAACGTAATATGGCAGGTGCCTATAGTCCCACCTACGACGTGGGAGGCTGAGGCAACAGAATCACTTTAATCCGGGAGGTGAGGTTGTGGTGAGCCGAGATTGCACCACCACAGTCCAGCTTGGGAGACAGAGTGAGACTCTGTCTCAAGAAAAAAAAAAAGATTATGAAACCTAATAAAACCTAATAAAAGAAATGTCCATGTACATTATCTCCTAGAGTGAAAAAGATGAAATGCAAACTCTGGAAATTTAGACAAAAACATGGTTGACAGCATATCTATGTTATCTCATTTTCAAATTGCTCAATGTGAAATCTTCCTTCCCATTGTAATGACAAATCAGATTTTCTTAAATAAAATAAAGGAGGTGACTAAATTCAGTAAATGGAGAATTAAGAATCAGCATCTTGTATCCTAGACAAAATTTAAGGGCCATCTGAAGAAGAATACTGAAGGCAATTACCTTGTTAGTATTCTGAAGAAGCTGACAGGTTGATCAGTTTTACTCCTGTGTAAGACAGTCTGGTACGACTGGAAATAGGCCATCTGCTTAGAACCTGGTATATACTAGTTTCTTCATACATGTGATCTCTAAAACATAAAGTTTCACAATACTTTTATGAAGATATTAAACATTTAAAACAAGAGGAAAGTGAGGCTCAGGGAGCTTAACTAATGTGTCCGAAGTTACATAGTCAATAAACTATGAAAAAAAGTAGTTTGCATGACTCAAAGACTGTATCTATTATTTGACAGCACAAGCCAAATCATTGTTTCTCCAGACCCACAAGGGAGAAAAATACAAGGAGTACTGAGCTCATTGGTGGTTGCTTTAGCAGTGTAGCTTAACAACAAAAGCAAAGGACTGTGAGTCAGGGAATCTGGTCTTGAATTTTCCCTCAATGAGCCGCAGTGCTTCAGGTGAGTCATTTTGCCTCATGGTATCCAGCTTGTCATTTTTACAAAATATAAGATTTAAACTAGATGATCACTAAGACATTCCAGATTTGACATTCAGTGATTTCTCTCATGTACCTCTTTAAGTTATATTTTCCTTTTAAATCAAAAGTTATTTGGATTTAGATAGTTGTATTTATTTTTGTGTCAGTTATTATAAATATTTGGAAACGTAGGTTTTATTATACCAGATATTGGCAATATCTTCCAATAAACGTTTCAGAGTCTTATTTTGCTTTCTTCAACTGTTATATTTCAAAAATGAGTGATGTGTGATCAAGGGTCTTTTTAGGCTGGAACTGTAATTCTCTTCTTACTCTAAAATTGCAAGGTCCTTTGGCTCATGTATATTCTGAAGCACAACAGCTACGCTCCATTTTATGCTTTTTATGTAATTCAGTGGCTTTGTAATTGGGAAAAAAGCTGGCATTTAGTTAAAACTAACTATAATGTATTTTACTATGTAAGTTAATTTATTCTTTATTATTCATCATTTTGTGTTTTTCTTATGTTGATATTACATATGTGCAATAAACATATATATTCATTTTTGCTTGACCAATTTTTCCCTTATAATGAATTTCAAGATACAAATGTGGGTGATATGGTGAAGCAGTTGTAAAAGTGTTGATATTTACTGTTAAATCTGCCAACTGTTTTTTTCTCTTTTTTTTGAGACAGAGTCTCCCTCTGTCACCCAGGCTGGAGTGCAGTGGCATGATCTTGGCTCACTGCAACCTCTGCCTCCTGGGTTCAAGCGATTCTCCTGCCTCAACCTCCTTAGTAGCTGGAATTACAAGCACGTGCCACCATACTCAGCTAATTTTTTGTGGTGGTTGTATTTTTAGTAGAGATGGGGTTTTATCATGTTGGTCAGGCTGATCTTGAACTCCTGACCTCCTGATCCACCCGCCTTGGACCCCGGAAATGCTGGGATTAAAGGCGTAAGACACCACCCCGAAATTTGCCAACTGATTTTTTAACCCTTTACATGTGTGCTTATTTCCCAGCACTCCACCTAACACTGAAATTCTCTTTTTTAAACATTTAGATACGTTGGTCATCCTGTTAACATTCTATTCACATGTTCATACAAAACATGCAACTATGTGAACTTTAAGTGTTAAAGATGAAGCCCCACAATCCCCTAATTGATATTTATCTTGCTTCATAACATCAAGCCTACTGCTTATAGATCATCCACAAGCCATTTTGTTTTTTTAAAATTTTCCTTTCAGGAGTGGCAAACCCCACTTCCAGTTTGCTTGTTTTCGTGGAGCTGGTTATATCCCCTATTTCAGGGGCACATATTTGACTCAGGCTTCAGCCATTCAGTGCATTCTATTTGCCCATCAACAGAGGTTGGCTCAGAGACAAGCACGTTCCTTGATTTGAAGCATTCAATTGGGAATTTTTTTTTCAACTTTGTTTTTAAAATACATCGTCTGTATATAATAAAACCCAGAATGATAGAAGGCTGAAACTGTAGCTTTCTTTGCACCACAATGGGGCATGCTCGTCTGACTAGAGACAAAACAGGGGCAGACAGAAGCAAGAGATGGAGAAAAGTCACAGCTTGTACCAAGCTTTGACCCTCTGAATCCAGCCATGTCTGGGTCATGAAAGGTCTCTGTGTTCAATCTCTTAATTTCCCATTTAGTTTTTGGAAACAACAATTTCCCAATTAAATTTTTGGCTACCCGCAATTAAAGAGCCCAATGCTAAATGATTTATGTTAAATCAATTATTGACATTTCGATAGCTTAGTCTTCACCAAACAGTTTCAGCAACAGATTTGCTTCTGAATCTTTCAAAATTTGTTTTTTGCTTCTTATTTTTTCTACATACATTCTATACCCACAACCGCATTATAGCCATACATATCATGTTATTCACTGCCCTATCACCTCTCTTTATCTATGGGCACTAAAACATTCATATTTTATTCCAGGTAAAAACACGTAGACAAATAAGTAACAAAACGAAAACAAAATCCTCAACGGTTATTGTTGAAATATGTCTTAGTAAATTATCTTAATTATCTTTAAATATTATAGTCTTTCCACTCCCGTACAGACTCTGAGCTTTTGAAGGGGAGGTTGTAATTCCTATATTCTTTGCCTTTTCCTTAGAGTCTTGCTTTTAACAAAATAGGAACTCAATAAAAAATGTGCTGATGATTGGAAACAAGGAGCAAATAGAGGAGCAACACAGATGACCTACCTTTTCATAGTATAGCTGACGGCCCTAAGAACCCACAAATCCCTATCAAAGATAAGATAAAATGAACTGCAAAACTCTGCAGGTTACCTTAGCTACAATATCCCAAAGATTAGTAAAATGATGATCCTAAACAACCACACATAACATAAACCATAAAACAGAGAGAGATAATCAGCACTATACTACCCCAATTCTATTTGGGATATGTTATTTTTTTCCTCCTGTCTATTAATTTCAAAAGCATATTGCTTTTCTTTATCTTTGAAAACAAACAAAAAAAATCTTTTTCTAGCAGCCTTAATGTATACTTTATATTAAAATAAAGAAATGACAATTCACACAAATATTTAGTGTAAAATGGTATTTTCCATTTATAAAAGAGTTTCATTTATCCACTCTTGACTCATACTCTAGGTGTCATAGAGATGAAATTTTTATTACAAGCACAGAGGGATTTTCACAATATAGCAGGCAAGCCTCAGATTATCACCTGCTTCATCAAAATTTAGGTCAAAAAAAGTAGAAATCCTGTGGACTTATCAGGACGTACAGAAATGCTGTATGAGTGATGCTGGAGTCAAATAACTGGTATAAAAATAAGCCTTGAGTTTCAGGAGGTTTACGTGAATGAAAATGGGTTTCTATTACATGAATCCTTTGTATTGTTTTGTGACTTTATTAAAACTTTGCATGAAACTATGTAAAAAACAAATATTACAATAAAATGGGCATAGAATGTGAATAGATAATTCAGATTGGGCACAATGGCTCATGCCTGTAAACTCAGCACTTTGGGAGTCTGGGGTGGGCAGAAAGCTTGAGCCCAAGAGTTTGCAGTGAGCCTGGGCAACATGGTGAAACCTCTTCTCTATAAAAAAATAAAAATACAAAAATTAACCAGACATGGTGGTGCATGCCAGTACTCCCAGCTACTCGGGAAGCTGAAATGGGAAAATCACTTGAGCCTAGGAGGTTGAGGCTGCAGGGAACCATGATGCCACCACTGCACTCCAGCCTGGGAGACAGAAGAAAACAAAAAAAAAAAGAAAAATCATTTAAGATGCCAGTTATTGTAAAGAAGGAAAAGAAGGTGTTTAACCTCACTAGTAGTCAAGGTAATACAGCTACAGTAACGGGGTTTATTTTGACTATCAGATTTGGATAACTTAAAATACTTTGCTCATATTTAGTACTGGAGAAAACATATACTATGGTATGCTACTTGTAGGAATTTAACTTGGTACTAACTTTACAGATCTAAGAATATCTATTAGAATGTAATATGTGTATGCTTTTTGTCCAGTAACCTCTCAACTAGGAAACATTACAGAAAAAAACTGCTGGAGTTTATACAGGTATACGTACTAGTCTGTTTGTTACAGCATTGTCTATGACAAGAAGATCCTCAAAAACAACAATGAAAAAGCTGTAGATGACCTTAAAAAAAATCAATAAGGGAATAGATGCTTATGTTTGTATTTGTTATACAAAGAAATGTTGCATACTCATTTAAAATTACACTAAAATATGTAATGAACCACGAATATATCCATGACACATTGTTTAGTGTATAATGAGAAACAGAGACGAGGATGAGAAAAGGAAGAAGGGGAAGAACCAAAGAGGTAATAGATACCTAATTATGTGCTCTGCTCAGAGGCATTCAGGAACGTTCATGATAGGTTTATTCTCATCTGTAAGCAGAAATTCAAAACTGGATTATAGGTGATTTTATAAGATATTTTAAAAATCCAAGTTAAATATCAGCATTTGCCTTACATCTTACAAAGTATTGAAAACCATCATGTTATGAAGAATATAAAATTATTTCTATGGAATTGGTTATGATTATTTATTATTTTTAATGCTGAACATTAGTCTATTTCCAATATTTGGTGTAATAAATGAGAAATAATTTATGTGATGTAATAAATATTCTAGAATAATCACTCATTTAACTAAAATTTTAATTATATATGAAACTATATCAAACAATCTCATTAGTATAAATTCTTAAATATTGTTTCACTAGGTCAAAGCCTATATTATTTTTATCCTTCTTAGTACATATTGTCAAATTGCTTCTTAGAAAGGTGAAAGCAATCAGTAGTCTCACTGGTGGTATATGAGAGTCAGTTATCACTGGGGAGTATTCTTTCTGCTTTGGAGTTTACCATTTAATTCTTTTATGATTTTCTGACATACAGAAGTTTCGTGTTCATTTTATGTAGACAGAGAAATTAGTCACTGTCTTATCTTATTTTTAATATATTCTTACTTATCCAAATTAGCTTAAAATGTTTTTTCTATTTTATGTTATATGATAACAAAGATAATAGCCTTGTAGATCAATTTTTAATTTATTTTAGTCAATTATTCCAGTGAAAGTTCTTTTTAGGTAGAAAATACAATTACTACAAGTATATATACTTTATTTGAATTATACCTGCACATTAAAAATTAGGAAGTTATGTGTTAAATTTGGGAGTTCAAAAACAAATCTGACCATGCTGGTCCCATATTTCTATAAGACAACAATTTGTGGTTAGGTAGCTGCTGTTCCCTTTAAATTCCAATTTGCCACCATCCATTATTATATTCTACTAGGTCCACTTCTGTGCTGTATGTGGCTTGCCTGAGCACAGTAGGCATTTAGTGAGCATTTTCATTTTAAATTATAGATAAGACAGATGTTCACAGAGAAGACTTAACAAGATTGATCTGGTCTGGTTTCCTAATGAAACTTTGTTGTCCCTATTGTGTAAAGCTAAATAGATTCCCATATTTTTTTAGTTTAAATGAATGTGCAGTCTTAGTTTAAGTGAATATGCAGTCTTAGCAGACCAGGATTTTTGGTATACATATGGAGTATAAGGTTGCATGCAGGTGAATTTAGTCAAGACTAGGAAATTACTGAAATGCCTAGGCTGTACAATAACACTATTAAATGAAAAAAAAAATCTTAGCATTTCACAGACCTTCAATTTATTGGCTAAAAAAAAAAACCTACTTTGTATAATGCCCGAGACATACTATATGGTAAATGGATATTTTTGTAATGCATGAAAGAGTAGGTGAATGGTTGAATGTCTCATGATAAGATTTTATTACTAGTGAGTTGGAGATTAAATGAGAGTAAGGATCAACTCAAACTGCCTGAAAAAACTTAAACAGAGCTGGATACACAAAGAAGAAAGCGTATAAGGTAACAGAGGAGCTGGTGAGGCTTATAATGGGTTTAACGTCAAAGGTAAGACAAAATTCACTGCCAAACTGACCAAAGAGACACACTGATCAGGAGCTTTAATTGATAAAATATTATCAGGTGATATTCCCAGTAAAAAATAGGATATAATATTTAGACTACTTATGTCGTCCTAATTTTTGTGAGGTAGCTCAAGTCAAAGTGAAAGCAGCTCCTTACTCATCATCTTGTCTCTTTTTCTATGAAAGAATTAAACTTTACTTGACACATTGATAATAAAGGTTAGTACAACAAATTGTACTAAAAAGCCTACACTCCTGCTTGCAGAAATTCTTCAGAGAACAATTTTGTAGAATATTGTTTAATAATAATACAGAATAATAAATGAAATCTTACATTTTCAGAAGGCAAATGAAAATCAGACAATACTCACAACTTCTCATTTTTAAAAGTTCTCTCCTGGTTGTACAATTATCAAGGAGCCTGACATCTCTTCCTGCAATACTTCATCCAGGTGTTTGGCTTCCTGATGGCTGCTGTGTTCCACTTCCAGCCCTTTCTAAAACCGTGCCATCCATTATTACCAGCTTTCCAATCTCTCCTATTCCAGGTGTGTATTCTGAGCTCCAGTCAGCAGTTATCCATCTGGATGTCCTTAGTCTAAGTGAGAAAAATTTCTTGCTCTATTTCCTGGGAAGACATTGCTGCATTTTACATCCTCTACCTTTCTTTTCTACTTTGTCTGTTTCTAAAGAAGAGACAAAAATCAACCAGGAAAGTAATTTTTTTTTTGTTAGACCTTTTTAATCACGAAATTTTTAATATGTTTCAGTATTCTTTTTAAAAAGCTTATACACAAATATACAATACAGTGTATAATCTTTTGCAGCTCAGTACTTAAGAGAGCTCTGCTGGAGCCAGACACAAGCCTGCACATGATGTGTTTCCATAAGTTGCTCACATTTGAACACCTCTGAATTGTAGTCTGGAAAGAACACCATCAGAAGTCCACACCACGGAGATTTACTTAGATTTGTTTTATAAGTGCAACGAATAAAATAGTTTATTAGTTGCAACTAATTGCAAAACTAGTTGCCACATTATACAACTAACGAAAGTAAAACCGCGCCATTGCATTTCAGCCTGGGTAACAAGAGCGAAACTCCGTCTCAAAAAAAAAAAAAAAAGAAAGAAAGAAAGAAAAGAAAAGAAAGAAAGAAAGTAAAACATAGATAAGGGAAAAGCAAAAGAGCACACATTATTTGCATATGTGATTATTTGCAAGAAAAAAAGCAAGAACTCAGAAAATTTGGTAGAACTAAAGAACATTAAATGGGGTGAGATGCTTTGATCTGAATGTTTGTCCACTCCAAAACTGATGTTGAAACTTAATCCCCAATGTGTCAGTATTGAAAGGTAGAGCCTTTAAGAGGTGACTGGGTCTTGAGGGCTCTGCCCTCATGAATGGATTAATCGATTGATGGATTAATGGGTCATCACGGGAGTGGCACTGGTGATTTTATAAGAAGTGGGAGAAAGACATGAGCTAACATGCAGTCCCCTCGTCACGTGATACGCTAGGCAGCCTGGAAACTGTCGGAATTCCCCACCAGCAAGAAGGCTCTCACCAGGTGTGGCCCCTTCATATTGGAGTACTCAGCCTCTTTAACTGTAAGAAAGGAATTCCTTTTCTTTATAAATTACTCAGTTTCAGGTATTCTGTTCTAAGCAACAGAAAACAAAGTAAAACAAGTGACAAATTCTTTAATACAACAGCTTTGTAATTTATCAAAGCATCACTTAGAAACATAATGGCAAAAAATAATTCATAACAGAAACAAAAGAACATAATATTTTGAACAAAAATAATGAGACATATTTGAGACAGGGAGACAACCTGAGAAAGAGATATCTGCAAAATTTCATTAAAGGACATTCAACAAGCTAGTAGGCAGAGACACATATTTCAGAACAAATAAAATAATTGCATAAAGATAGAAGCTATTTTCAAATTGACCTACATAATTGAAGCAAACCCATCATGTTTCAATGGGATGTATTTTAATTTTTAAAAAAAGGCATCTAAGTTTATCTAGTATCATATAGGTTAGAAATTCATAAAAGTTAAACTATAAAGTCTTAGTACCAGAAAAGTCAGAAGAGAAAATGGAACAGTATGCAAGGCATTATGTTTGTATGAAAAGTTGTATTTGAAAAAGGTGACGTTTTCAATCAGTAGATTTATTAAATATTTGGCCAGGGAAAAATTAATTTGATATGGCTTGAAGAAAGAAAAAATATAAGAAAAATATTTCATGTTAAATAACTCAAAATAAAATAGAAATTACATTAGAACATTTGTAGCTTATAAAACATTTTATGAAGTGGTTATTTTAGACAAATATCTACAAAAGAATTATGATGACTTCTGATTTTATTTTTACCTCATGCTATGAAATAAATGGGAAGTCTTGGCCACTGCCAGAAAATTATTTTAGATTTATGAACTAATTTACGAAGAACTGAATAGGGTTAGAAATTAGAAAGCAACAATACTCTAGTCTTTACCCTAAGCCATCTGTGAATTGGTGCTTATTGCTCCTGAGGGAAGAAATCCATAGCCAGAAATCCCAGTGACTGCCAGGAGCAATGATTTAAGGTCTGTGCCATCCATTTCCTCCATAAGACTGTGTTTTAGGGCAAAGGTACCATTTGAGACCCAAAAGGATATCTGTTTCAAAGAATAATAAAAGGACTTTACAGAACTAATTAGAAGCAAAAAGTCTATCTTCCTCATTAAGAATGCAAGCTATTCAGAGAATTCATAAGAGTATTCTTCTGCATTTAAAAAAAAACTGAAATTGAGTATTAAAAAGTGAAAAGAAATATAATAATTAAAAGTAAGTTCAGTAGAATGTAAAGCAGATAAAACAACAAAACATTTTGCTGTGGTTAAAAAACAAAAGGTAGAAGACCTAGAAGCTCCGTTTATTTAAATTTAACTGGCTAAAAGTTGTGAATCAATAGTTTGTGCAAATAAGTTATCAAAACTCGGATTTTTATTTTTCTTTTGAGATGGAGTCTTGCTCTGTCACCCAGGCTGAAATGCAGTGGTACCTTCTCAGCTCACTATAACCTCCACCTCCCAGATTGAAGCGATTCTGCTGCCTCAGCCTCCCAAGTAGCTGGAATTACAGGTGCCTGCCACTATGCCCTGCTAATTGTTTGTAATTTTAGTAGAGACAGGTTTACACCATGTTAGACAGGATGGTCTGGATTTCCTGACCTTGTGATCTGCCCCCACTGGCCTCCCAAAGTGCTGTGATTACAGGCATGAGCCACCACACCTGGCCAGGCAGGCTTTTCTAAGGGGAATACTTCCTGCATTTTCAATCACTGCTTAAGATCCCTAGGCAGCAACTTAGACAGAACTGAGTCACCAGCTAAAGGCATAGCCAAAGTGAGACATTATTTAGTAGGGGAAAGGAAAATGTTAAAATAATACAAGGGTATTTTCAACTGATGCTGAGTCAGATAGTTACAGGAAAAACTGCAAAAATTTCCAGCACTCACCCTAAATGCTATTATATCTCCTACTTATAAATAGAAAGACTAGAAGCCAAGTGTCATAGCTCAGGCCTATAATCCCAGCGCTTCTGGGAGGTTAAGACAGCAGAAGCAATGCTTGAGACCAGGAGTTTGAGACCCCATCTCTCCAAAAAAAAAAAAAAAAAAAAAAGTACTAGAAAATAGTTCACATATAAAATTCAATGTAAGTTCAATGTAAGATTAATTTTTTAAAGTAGACAAATGCAATTAAAAATTTTTTAGCAGAATCACCTACCTTCCATGTTGATGTATTTTTAATTTATTCATCTCCACTTTCAATGTTGAAGGGATTGGCCAGATTTATCAATTAAATATCATGATCTGAGATTGACTTGTAGTATGTACTATTTTATGTCTCATTATATTACAGAATACATGCAAAACTGGATTCCTCATAATACAAGGTTAAATAATTCAGTTAAAGAATTTTTTTTCCATTTTGTTTGCTGATGATTGGATGAGTGGAAGCTCTCAATTCATTTGGCTTTTACTGTAGAATTTACAACTTGTCACATCAAGATATACAGTTTTCCATATGTCAGGTCACAAATTGTTTTTCAAATCAAGTTGCATCTATATAAATGTTCTTGAGAGAAAATGATTATGTGAATCAAAATAAAATCTCTGAATTTTAAAAATTAAGAGAGGCAATTGTGCAATTTTGCATCATTGTCTCTTTTACATATGCTTTATAATTTTGTTTTTGAAACAGGAAGTTTACTAGAATTAAAGCCCCAGGATCATTAAGTAAATCAAGAAAGGCACGATGTCCTTGTGTTTTTAAAATGTTATACAAAATCACTTGGTTTGAATTCTTACTTTTGTTTTAATCATCTCAGAAACAAAAGGTCAAGATGTTATAATTTTCTTTTTTAATAATATTATCATCATCCATAAATGTAGGTTTTTTCAGAGTCTCCAAAACAAAAATAAGATTCAAACCAAGTGATGGTTTCTATACAATATTTTGAAAAAACAGTGACATCATTTTTTTCCATCCAATTGTTATAACTGGTATTATATAAGAAAATTTAAATACATAGACACACTTGGACTGTTCCTCATGCATTTCTTAATTCATTTAATGTTTCTTGGAACTTAGCTTCATATTGAGACCATGATATTTTCTTAATTTTTCTATTTTTCATGTAAGCATTACGGTATTTGAAGAAATGTATGTATTTAAAATCTCTAATCAATTATTTCATATTATATTAATATAGTAACAATTTAATACAAATTGCAATTGTGCTATGGGAGATGCATGGATATTTTATCTTATTTTAATGAAATATATTAATCACTATATATTTTAGGGAAAATGCACTACTAGGACCATTTTATCTACACACAGAAAGAACAGAATCTGCATCAACATTAAACACATAACATTAATGTTATTCTCCCAATGACTAAGAAACAAGCTATATTTTAAATTGCAGTTGCCCAAAATATCACGTATTAAAATAGATTCCATTTCCATTTTATTTTTTCAATAAAACTGTGATTGTGAAAACAAATAATTTTTTATTGATATATTTTTCTCTTTAGGTTGTAGCCCATGTTGGAACAAAGAAAACCCAAGAGGATCTTATCTATTCTTAATCTTTATCGTTTATTTATAGATGGCATACACATTATTTCTTTAGATTTCATTTAGTTTCATGTTTAGTCTGATTGCTATTCTTGATGTATCAGATATCTTTTATATCTTAAATAAACACATCTCTGACTCAATTTTCAGCAATGTGATAAATGGGGGAAAAGAAAGGAATGTGGCAATGAAAACCAGAAAACAGGGGGAATAGTCCAAGATGGTCCTTTGGACAATCATAATATGTTTTTCTCCTAGATAAGCACATAACTCCTGCTATGGTGGCTATGGAAGATTTTATAATTCCTTTCTTTTAAATCAAAGGATAATGAGTTCCAATATTTTGTCAAATGCAACCTCAAAGCTTAAAACATACAATTCTACTGATTCTTGGTAAGTCTCTTTTTATTTACTGTAGGAAAGGACAATTTCCCTCCTTTATCTTATCCTGCATAATTATGAGCACTTACTTTCTTTCTACACTGACATTAATGTCTTACGCTTTGTTTTTTATTTTTCTAAGCAAATGCTGGCGTATAGAAAATGGCTTTAGTGCATGCACTAGAAATGGGAGACAAGAATCCTTGTGCTGTGCCTTGGAGGTCACCAGAGAGGTCCCATTAGAGTGAAGAACAGTCCAAGTGTGTCCATTTATTTAAAATTTAGTTAATAATACCAGTTATAACAATTTGATGGAAAAAAATAAGCATGAAAATTGGAAAAGAGCAGCTAAGGAGGTAAAACTAATGTTCGTCTCAGACGTGATGATTTTATATCTAGAAAACCCAAAGTAACAAACTAAAAAGCTAATATAAGTTGTAAAAGACAATTTAAAGTTTATAAAGTCACTGTGTTTAACATTAGCGCACACATATAGACACAAATACACACACATACACACACACACACACAGCCTATAAACATAAAAGAGCCAGTTACAAAATGTAATGAAGAAATTTGCATTTAGGTAGGCACATAAAAAGATAAAATCCCTAAGTAGAAACCTAACAAGAGAAACATAAAAGAAAATATGGATATATAGATAGGTATACTAATACCATAAATATATTTATTATGTTTTTTCAACTAGGCAAGCTCACTCTAAAGTTCATATAGGGAAAAAATAAATGTACATTAGTCAGGGAGTATTTTTTTAAAAGAATTAGATTATGTTTATCCCCAGGAGTTATTAAACACATTTTAAAACAACAATTAAGTGTGTAGTGCTGGCACATGAATAGATAACCAAATGAAACAGTCTAAAAGCAAGCAGTAGAAACAAATATACAGTGACTAAGTGACTGAGTCGGCACGTCATATCAATTTAACATATATGGATTTATTCAATATATGGTTTGGTATTACTGGTAGTTTTTGAGAAAACAAGTAAGGTTTTATACTATCTCTCAAATTTTAATTTAGTAAAAATTATAAAAGCACACATGAAATATTCATAAAACTACTATAAGATATTGTAAGATACATTTATAAATTCAGAATACTGAAAGCCTATCTTAGCAAATATCAAAACCTATAAATCATAAAGTAAAGATGGATAAATTTCATCACCCAAATATAAAATATTTTAGCACAATAAAATAAGACAAACAGGTGTAAACTAGGTTAAAGAACAAGAACCACTTGGATAAATTTTTTGACATGTGACCCCAAATGGACTAATTTCTTTAATATGTGCAAATCTCTTACCAATCAATAAAAAGATTAGCAAACCAGTAGAGATAAAAGCAAAATACATGAAATGCCAGTTCACATAAAGAAAATAAAAATTATTTTTAAGTATGTGAAAAGTTGCTCAAACTCAGTAAAAATAGTATTCAAAACCATGAGACAGCATTTCTTTTGTCTTTCAAAGATTGCTAAGAATCATATCAGCCACACTAAAGAGAGAGACAAGCTGTCTGATGCAGTACAGGTGGAAAGATGAACTCGTAGACCCTTTATGAACGGAAATTAGAAAATATCTATCATAATTTTATATGAACATTCCCTCAACCAACAATGCCACTTCAAGAAATCTATTTATTTTGCACACATGCAAAATGTGTATTCATTGTAATATTGCTTGCAGTAGCAAAAGATTGGAAGCAACTTAAAAGTTTATCAAAAAGGATTTACATATACAAATATTATACAGCCCTTGATACAATTTAATGCATAATGTTTATACAATTTAGTAACTTTAGTAAAAAGTATGTGTGTACACATATATACACACTATATACACACACACATATATACACTATATATATATATACATATATATATATAAACATATAGGGGTGTGTGAGCATGTGTGTGTGTGTGTGTGTGTATGTGTATCTTTAGAATAATACACAAACATAGCTATTAGATACCAGCAGTAGGCCCTGAGAGAGTAACCTTATATAAGAAGGGAATGTCATTAGGAGAAAAAATCTTTTTTTCCTGCACACTCTTTTGTACCTTTGAACTTTTATTGTGTGTATGTATTAATTATTCAAACATATTTCAGGAACCTAAAAACCACGTCACTGAAATGAGTTTGACTGGGAAACTGGAGGGAAAGAATTAGAAGTACCAGAAATTTCTCTTACCAGGGTCAGATTCTGAAAGCAAAGGGGCACTCATGCTTAATTACCCTGAACGTTTTCTGGAAAGAGCATCCATTAAGGAATCAGGCAGGGAAATATTAGGAAGTAGGGATTTGGTATAAAATTTGTAGTCTTAAACATTAATTTTCATTAGTGTTCATAGTGGAAAAACTGAAGAAATTTAAGACATAACACTCAGCTATGTCTAAGATATACCGTTATCTAAATGGTTAGAACCATATAATTCTATGGAAAGAAAAGATTAACACAAATGAAACAACTAGAGAAAAATAAAAAGCACTGGTCATTCTAAGCAATGATGGTTGGTTCCCTGGTGCTGGAATAAGTCAGGGAGGTCTTAAGTGGCAACAGGAATTCAGCTCGTAGGATTTGTAAGAGGGCATTTCAGGTGGGGATAAGAGCATGAGCAGAGGGTTGGAAGAAAGAAATTATCTTGGTGCTTGTGGGAGCAATGAAGAAAAGTGCTATGAGTTATGCAAATATTGTAGAGAATTTAAAATGTGCTTAAAATTCTGCATTTAAGCAATGTATATTTTAAAATGATGCATCAAAATCAGAGAGAAATGTAAACTATACTAAAAAATGACAATTATAATTATAACCATTGACATTGAAAATGTAAATAAATAAAGTAAGTTAGACCTGTCTAAACAGGCATTTTAACACAATGGCTATGAAAATCACTCCTAGAACCAGAGCAGGGCTCTGATACCGGCTCTTGGCTTCATTCCTCACTGCCACCTTGATCCAGGGCAAAGGACATAAATGTTTTGATTCTTGGTTTCCTCAGTAGTCAAATGAAAACAATGATAATGTTTGCTTCATAAAGGTTGTTGAGATAACTTATTTAGTAAAGCCATATATATAAAAATGCATTAGAGCTTAGCATACAATTGACTCTTCATAATTGTTGGCAGAAGAATGTAATGCACTTTGGACTCACACTGTTTAGATTCATTTATTGCCTCTGACACTTACTAACTTGAGAGCATGGACAATTAATCTAACCACTTCATGACTTATTCCTCCTCCCTACAATTGGAATAACAATAGTAACCATCTATATTAGTCTTCATAACAAACTACCACAAACTTGGCAGTTTGAAACACCACCAAGTTGTTAACTCCCAGTTCTGAAGGGCAGAAGTTGAAGTAGGTGGTCTTGATTGAATTTTCTGCATTGAGTCTCTGAGGCTGAGAGCAAAATTTTAATAAAAGACCATTTTGGATATTAAATAAGAAGTTTGGGAAATGCAAAAAAAAATTTTATAATTTCAAGATAATAAAAAAGACTACACTTAGTGTATTTTGTTACTTGACAAACTGAAAGATGAACTAAAAAATTCTAGATAATGTAATGGAGGTGAGAGATGGGGAGTGAATTTTCTTAATTAAATATTAAGAAAAACTCTTTTAGAGTTATCTATATTATTATTATCTTATTTATTGGTGTCATTATCTTTCATCATCATCACTGCTGAGCTAGGCCCTTTTGTGCACCACCACAACCTATCACTTTGGGTTTGATACTATTACTAACTTCATTTTATAGATGAGCATATTCAGGTTTGGCAATTAACAGACTTTAATTTAGTGAAAGGAGTTAGAATGATAGAGATCCTGTTCTAGTTCAGATATGCCCCAAATCCAATGGATATCTGAATCCAGGTATCCTCCAGAATCCAAACTGCTAGTCAGTGAGAATAATTTTTGAAAATTATTTGAGTCAATTTCAGCTGCTATAACAAATTATTGTAGATTGGGTGGCTTCAATAGTAAACATTTATTTCTCACAGTTCCGGGGACTGAGAAGTCCAAGATCAATGCACCAGTAAATTTGGTGTCTGGTAAGGGCCCGCTTCTTGGTTTATAGCTGTCTTCTGACTGTGCTGTGTCTTCACATAGCAGAGGGCAGAGAAAAATCACTTCTTTGGTGCCTCTTCTTATAAGGGCACTAATACAGTTCAAGAGGGCTCTTCTCATGGCCCAACTGCCTCTCAAAGTCTCTACATCCAAACATATTGCAAGAGGGACTTCGGCTTTCATGTATGAATTTGGGGGTAGGGGGTTGCACAGGAACATTCAGCCCATAGCAAAAACCAGTGAACTTTTTAGTTTCTTTTTTGTTTGTCTTGCTGCTAATTTAGTCTGCCTTTTTTTTTTTTTTTTTTTTTTTTTTTTTAGATGGAATCTCGCTCTTGTTGCCCAGGCTGGAGTGCAGTGGCACAATCTCTGAATCTCTGCTCACTGCAACCTCCGCCTCCTGGGTTCAAGTGATTCTCCTGCCTCAGCCTCCTGAGTAGCTGGGATTACAGGTGCCCACCACCATGCCTGGTTAATTGTACTTTTAGTAAAGATGGGATTTTGCCATGTTGGTCAGGCTGGTCTCCAACTCCTGACCTCAGGTGATCCGCCCACCTCAGCCTCCCAAAGTGCTGGGATTACAGGTGTGAGCCAGTGTGTCTGGCCCCTGCTTTATTTTAAAGTATCATTTTCAAGTTATTTCTTTTGTAGCCCTAAATATTTACTATGCTAACAGGTGTTCTAGGAAAAATCTTGTTACAGTACAAAAAAGAAAGTCTGAAAAATGCTGGATTAAATATTTTTCAAAAAAAAATTGTAATCACAAGATCATTCAAAGTATTTAACAAGCTAACATTCACCATTAATCTTGAAGAGGCTACTTTAATACGCAATGTCTCCCCAAATTATTTTATCGTGTATTTTCCCCCCAGAAGCCTCTTAACATCTTGGGGAAAAAGGAGGCCTGCAGAAAATAACTTGAGAAGCACTGCCTTTGAGTTATGTACAAATTCATTCTCGGGATGTTAGGCTCCTATTGGGAGAAGCTATAAAACTGTAGTCTGGATCACAGTGATTAATTAGCAAAGGTCCCTCAGCACTTTATGTGAGGTAAAAGATTCACAATAGAGTTTCATCCTTTCACTTTTTAAATTTTATTTTATCTTAAATAATTCAATTTCTGCGGTCTTTTAACATCTCTTATATTCCCCTTCTGAAGAGGCTATGTGTGAATGCAGTAAGAGTGAAATGAGTCCTATCAATGTAAATTAGGTAAAGTGCCTAGAATCTTCAAAATGAAAGGCTTATCATTATCAATAAGTGGTTAAAAAGGGGGATGATTATGAATATGGAGCTATGGATTTAAGACTATGTATCAATTTTTGATTGGAAATGAAACTTGAGAAAGTAGAGGTATTAAACTGGATAATTCTTTCATAAGTTGTCTATTAGGTAATACAGAATGGCATTTACTGCCCCCACCCCAAGTATTTGGGCATAGAATGTGCATTTTAATGTACTTTTATGACCACTAGAGTTTTCAAAAACCCTTCTTTAAATGAAAAGAAAGATACATGTTCAGAAACACACATTGTTGGCAAAAATAATTTAACTTCCTAATATGCTTACTAAGGTCAAATATTCTCAAAAAAGTGGAAAGAAACAGGGAAGAAAATAGAAAACTAAACAAAATTCCTACCCCACTCCTTTTTTTTTCTTAAATATCTCATCACAGAGAGACTGGTTTCCAACTTTACGTTTTTGGGATTTAGTACTATCCTTTAGAAATAATACCTAAAACTAACATCAGACGTCTCATTTCAAAAGTTAAAGTGTACTTTATGATGAATATCCGCCAGGGTGACTGAAAACATACTTTCGAAAGCAAGTAATGATGATGGGCTAGAAAGTTAGACTTTGATTGCTTCGAAAGACTGTGCTACAACTCTGGACACTACCGTCTTATTCTAATATCTGGGGCTTTAAGCATAAAAACAGACAGTAAATAAATGAATCTCCCTCATTCTCGTAGCAAGGTGATTTTTTAAAAAAATGTGTTAAAACACCCGCCCACCAATCATGAGATCTGAACAAATCCTTTTCCGAAAGGTTTTCTCTTTCTTTCTTTCCTTTTTTCTTTTCCCTCCCTCCCTCCCTTCCTTCCTTCCTTTTCTCTCTCTCTCTCTCTCTCTCTCTCTCTCTCTCTCTCTCTCTCTCTCTCTTTCTTTCTTTCTTTCTTTCTTTCTTTCTTTCTTTCTTTCTTTCTTTCTTTCTTTCTTTCTTTCTTTCATTCTTTCTGTTGTTGTTTGTTTGCCAGTGATACAATACCTTAAACCTTCCCTAGCAGTATTCAGCATTAGGGTTCTATTCATCTTGCAGTCTCCATTTCTCTTAAAATTTCAAAAGGAAGATGAAAATTGAAATTTAAAGGGCTCAAGGAGGCAGATGAAGATATAGTTCCATTGCTAATTGCACTGTTATTCTTTTCTTAGATTCACCCTTCAACTTCTTGCCTTCAAGAATGTTTCTCTTTCCATTTCTCTAGCTCTGATTTCTGTCTTTCTACCGACCTCCCTCTCTAGGAGGGGGAAAAAAAAAAAAAAGATCCCTGTTCCATTTTGGTACCTGTAACTACTGGAATTGGATTCGTGTACAGCAAGCAATCATTCTAAACGAAAACCAGAGAAGAAAGCACAATTGTAAGCCATTAGTTGTATTTTTGGTTCAATCACTTTCACTGGAAAAACCAGTCCATTTATTTTGGCGGATAGCAGGAAAATTTGATTCACCTTAGTGATGCTTGAAGGGTCTGTCCTTGCCTATCTTCTTGCACAGTTTCCAAAATCGCCCCACTCTTCTCTGAAACAGATGTCCTGCTTAACGAGATGCATGTCTCCTACTCCCACCCTTTTGCCCCCGTGAGCAGATGAGCCCACAACCCTCTCTCCCCAGCCCTGGAGCTAACTAAAATGTAGACAGACCAGCAGAGCAGCCCTGTCTTAGCTGATTAGAGTCTGGATGCTGACTATGTTGCATTTCCTGAGAAATACCGGGCAATTCACTTTGCAGGGTTCTGTCTCTCACGCAGCTTTGTGCCCCAAGAGCCACTTTTCAAAATCTCTTAACTTCTTTTCCTGGTTACACTGAGAAAGGAAGTTCCGGAGAATCCTTAACGTGGTTAATTACAAAGTCAATGCTGGCATCCAAGGGACTCTAAGGCAGCAAGGGTGCAGCTCTTAACTCCAGAGTCTCCAGCTTGCGTGGAGGAGGAACTTCAGAGGTGATGGCAGGTGCTAGGTGCTAGGGTGTGGCTGCAGTTGTCTCCCTTTTCTCTGACAGCAGAAGGAGCTGAAAGAGGAAGAGGGAGGGAGGAGGGAGAGAGAGAGAGAGCAGAAGAGAGAGAGGAGGGGGAGACCCGGGAGTGAATGAGAGGGCGGGCGGAGGGCGGGCGGGCTCCGGGGGAAGTGGGGAGCGCGCCTGCCAGGCTCAGACTCACACGCACGCCGCCTCTGTTTGTACACAGTGCGCTCCCGGCGGCCCGCTCGCTCCCCTCCAGCTCACGCTTCATTGTTCTCCAAGTCAGAAGCCCCGCAGCAGCGGCGCGGTGAACAGCCAGAGCCGAGCGCCCCGTCCGTGCGTCTGCCGGTGGGTCTGCCCGTCGGCTCAGGAGACCCGGCGCGGCCGCGGGAGCCCGCGCCCCGCCCGCCGCTGCCTGCCGGGACCCACCCGCCGCGGAGGGCTGAGCCCGCCGGCCGCTCCCCGGAGCTCACCCACCTCCGCGCGCCGGAGCACAGGCAAAAGGGAAGGAAAGGTTCCTCTCTGTGGTCACCCCTCTCGCTCTCTCCAAGAATTTGTTTAAGAAAGCGCTGCGGAAAGAGGACGTCTTCTTGAATTCTTTAGTAGGGGCGGAGTCTGCTGCTGCCCTGCGGTGCCAGCTCCGCTACACTGCCCGCCGAGACGACCCCTGGCCAGCGGGGGTCACGACCGGGAGACGGGATCATGAAGCGCTCGGTAGCCGCCTGGCTCTTGGTCGGGCTCAGCCTCGGCGTCCCCCAGTTCGTCAAAGGTGAGGCGTCGGGACGCGGGCCGCTGGGTGAGGGGTGGGCTCGGAGTCCCCTGGGAAACGCCGCGCAGGGGGCCGGAGGCGGTCCCTCCGGTGTGCACAGAAGGGCGAGCGCCGCGGGCGGCGCGGAGGAGGCGTTGAGTCCTGGGTGCCCCGAGAAAGTGCTTGCAAAGTCTGAGCAGAGTGCGCGGGGCTGAGCCTGGAGGAGGGTGCGGGGTACCGGGGTGAGGTACAGGAACGAGGAGGACAGTGGGGAGCGGCGGAGGACAACGTTCCCCAGGAACCAGCGACTCCTTGTCTCACTCGGCCACTGGGTCTCGGCGCAAACCCTCTTTAGGCGGTGCGGGCGATGCTGGCTGCGGATACCCCGCCGGGCTTTCGTGGGGGCTGGAGCTGGGGAAGCCAGTGCGCCCGGGCGTCAGCTAGTGGATGCAGGAAGAGGCTGGGGAGCCGCAGGGCCGTCCGCCCCCGGGTGCGGTGCTCTGGCGCTGGGCCCGGGCTGAGCCGTTCGCAAACCCAGACCTAGGCGCTGGGCGTTTTGGCCGCGGGTGAGGTGGAGAGGAGTCTGACAGATGACTTGGGCTTTCTCCCGCCTCCCCATCCTAGACGCGCAGCATCGATTACAGCAAAACCCAGGAACCCGCCTCTCCCAAGGGCCTGGAGCTTTGCTGTGCACCCTCTCCGGGTCGGAGTGTTAACTCTTGGTCACGGGGAACAGTGCGGGGCAAGCCACCCCGCCCGCCCCCGCTCAGGAGCGGAAAAGTTGCGAGAGCTTGTAGGGTGATGCCTTCTGTGACTTGCAAGAAAAAATAAAAACAGGAAAATAAAACTTAAATTAAATTTAAAAGAAAAAGCATTTAAAAGAAAACGCAGGACTTCGACGAGTGTCCTGCTGAGTTGTTGAGGCAACTTCTAGGTACCCTGCGAGGCGCGGCTCGTCCTTACTAACCCTGGTCCTGACCTGGGTCTTGCCGCCTGCAGGGTCTGAAGTTATCTCCGAAAAAGGGCAGCGGGGGAGGCAGGGTGTGTGGAGAGGTGAGCGGGAGCTGTGCGTGGGGAACTGTGCCACTCTTGCGCTCACGGATGCGGGCGGCCCCTTCTGAGGGATCCGCGGGTAAGAGAATCCTCTGCAGGCAGCTTCAAGTGGAGGGCTGAGTGAGCTACAGGATTTTAAATGCTGTGCCTCTAAAAAAGGTAGTTGGATTTAAAAATCTGTCGGCTCCAGTCCACTTGAGATTAGACACAGCATGAATATTCTGCACCATCCATCCATGCACCTATCCATCTATTTGAGTCACGGGAAAATTGTGGACTGTTGGGCGACTACTTGCCCAAGAAGCCGGGTGTTGCTGGCCAGAGGCCCTCGCAGCTCTGGCTGTAGAGATCCGTGGCTGCGCCTTGCCTCGGCCGCTCTCTGTACCCCGGAATGTGGTTATTTCCCCCAGCGTGTAGGCGTGTGTGTAGGTGTGTGCCTCGCCTGCGTGTACAAAGTGCCCTTCCAGTTAGCACACAGAGGCAGCCACTCCACTAAAGGTTAAGAAATGGTCATGATTCCAGTAGTTGCTCTGCCCAGTCTCCAGCGATATGGAAAAGAGAGCATGTTACCACGGCTGCCGTTTTTCCTTTCTCTCAATTCCCGTCTGGCTATCCTGCACTTTGATCTCTTCGCAGGAAGGGAAGGAGGGAGATTGCAGGCACTCCTCCTACTCATCCCCGCCTACGGTTCCACCCCAAACACGAAAACACACTCACCCACTCACACGCATTGTGTCACCGCCACCACCGTACGTCCCCGCTCCGTGGTGGAGGGCGGCGCGGGGTGGAGGAGAAGACAGTGCGTCTAGCTCGTGTGGCCGCGCTCGCCCGGCTGTGTCTGACTGCGGGAACCCTGGGGCGCGGCGAGTCCAGGCTCTCTGTAGCCAGGAGCTCTGGCTCCTGAAGATACCCGCGCCCAGGGCACAGCTTACTCCACCAGACAAGCCAACCACGGAGATGTTGCCTGGACTCTCCATCCTAGGTCTCTTAGACAATGCTTTGGCAGCTGGATACTCCATATTCTTCAATAGATTTTCTTCCCTTTCCCACCAGCTAGCCTGTGAGAAAAGGCGACGGGCTTTAGGAAAAAGAAATAGACCATTTTGCATGGGCTTTTTCTGTTAAAACTTGCACCTCTCTAATTTTTTTGTCCCTCACCTCTGCAGAAGGCAGAGTATAGCTTCCGTGACAGCTCCAAACAATTAAACTTAGGGCAAACTTACTGAAGCCAGTGCTAACACAGAATTTTCCTCGCACTCACTCCTTCCCGGCCCCCAGTCGTTAATCTCATGTATTTTAGAAATTGGTGTTTTCCTTACGTGTGGGTTGCAATTTACTTGCATTAATGCCTGGGATTTGATAAGGATATGTAACTCCTTTTATTAGTCGCCTTTGTTTTAAAATTAAACCAATGGATCAGTCAGATTGAATATTTTATTAACTATTAAATTATTCATGGTATGGGTTGCTCTAAAAAATTCAATAACGTGCATACAGTTGCAGCAAGCACGTGACATCTTATGCAATCTGTCCCTGTGCCTGCAGTTTGTGCCTGAAGTCTTTAAGCAAATGGCACTGTCTAAAAATGTCTAGACATGTCCTAAATACTATGAATCACTGGCATTTACATTTTCTTTTTTTAATCAATGGCGATTTTTAGTTAATTCTACATGAGAATAAATTAATACCTGAACATTCTCACTCCAGAAAACAGCACTAACCTTTTATGATTAGTATAGTTATATTTATACAGAAATAAGAAGTTTCTGTCTTTTATGTTATTATTATATTATTATTATTATTACACTTTGGTATCTTCTTGCCTAATTTATATAACCATTACATTTTATACTTTACAAATAAATGCTAACATCAGAGTCAAGGTAAAACATAAAAATAATTCAGAAATATTGAATTAAAAATATGAATTAAGTAAAAATAAAGTAGTCTCATGTGACAGTTTGACAATAATGCAAAATTTTGACTACTGTGGTGATACAACACGCAATTTTTTCCTCTGGTTCTGAAAATGTTTTTCTGATTTTTCCTGAAATGTTTCCTTAGAATCGAAATGTATTTAAGTGTATATTGTTTTGAGAAAAGACTTACAATAATTTTAAAAATCATTTAAAAAATAGGGATTGTCAATTTTTCCTTCTTTGATCTTGAAGTTGCAAAGATCTTAAAAATTAAACAAATGTATTGTACTTCTGAACACTTTTCTGAATTAAAACTATGTTGTGATTTTCTCAAATATATTAATGTCAATGTTCATATAAATCAT
Organism: Saimiri boliviensis; assembly: GCF_048565385.1. NCBI lineage: Eukaryota > Metazoa > Chordata > Mammalia > Primates > Cebidae > Saimiri > Saimiri boliviensis. Next base: position 224,881,202 of record NC_133449.1, read on the forward strand.
TTATTCAGGCTCTAGGGTATTTTAAATAAATATTTAATAAAGTGTGCTTTTCTCTCTCAATACATGTGATTTTTCCTTCTCACAAAATTATAGCAATGTGAAGGAAAAGAATAAGATATACATGACTAAAATAAAGTAGCATGGTTACTCAATACCATCAGAAAATATAAGTTTGACTGGTTTTAGAGTTAAATTAGTAGTACCAGCTATTACTTTTAAGTTAAAGTTTTAATTAGGTAAAACTTTTTATCTTTGAAGGATTGTTGTCATTTGTGAATAATTTTGCAAAAGTTGCCTCCTGAGAGAGTTTCTTGATGCCTAGAAAAGTAATTCTGATATTTGTTGTTTACTGCACACACTTGCAGTTGCAATAACACTGAGTGATCATGATGTAGTAGCTTCATTATATGTCTGCCAAAGAAACAGTGCAGGCTTCAGAACTCAGTTCAAGTCAGAATTAAATCATAATATTTAGATACTGAGTAAAAAATAGCAAATTTTGCAAATATGTATTTAGCGTTATGGCTTCTATCATAGTTAATCAGTTTACCCTTTATTTGCTAAATAGGTTGAGAACTAACATTATTATTGTAAAAAGTAGAAAACCAAAGCTAAGCCATTCCTATTACTCAGTTTTTCTCTGTGTTTTAGGAAAGATGATTAGCATCGTCCTTACATGTTCTATAGTTATAGACTATATAACTATGCCTCTGGGATGATTTTCTTTTTCTTTTTACCATAGTCCATATAATGATTATAATGCTTGCTTAATCAAAGCAAACATGCATTTATAAACAGAGTCAAATGGCTGCCAATGTGAAGTAATTATTAAAATGTTTCTCATGGTTTCTTATGTAATACAGCTAAAAATTAAGTATGATAAATACTTAAACTTAATGTATTATCAGTTGTCACTGAAAATACCCCTGAAAAGTCTTTGATTTGAGTGAGTTGTTGAAGGGAAATGTAGACTAGAATCAACTGTGCCCTCACCAGCAGATGTCAGGATAATCAACGAAGATCTTTTAAAGAAAAAAAAGAATGGAAGAATAAAAGAAGTAAACTCATAAATGCAAATCTGCAGATCAACATACAGTAACTTTCTACTCTTTATGAAACTAATGTGAGTTTTCAGCATTTCCCTGAGAAAGAAAAAAAGAGGGCATCGTAAGGTAGAATCCTTCTACCATAGGATTTTAACTTGGAAACACAGATATTCAAGTGCACACTTAAGTTGAACTATTACTTTTGAAAGGTCTTCTGAGTACCTTCCAAGGAAAAACACGGAGAGCTATGAGGTGTTTGTAGTAAAACAATTATTAGTGAAATTTATAGCATTCTTTCTAAGCTTATTCTTCATAGGAACTGTAAGTTTCATGAATAGAAATTCTGTTATATTGATTTACACAGGCATATACACTCAACTGTTTATTCCTATGCATCTACTGCACTGGAAAGAGAAGAATGCTTTTACTTACTCTTTTTATCATGATGGTAAAGTGTATGTTTTCAAGATCTTAGAAGATTCTAAATAAAACAAGTCGTGTGGCTAAAAGAGACAAATGTCATGAGAATAAAGCTTTGTCATGCCCCATTTCAGCTAAGTATGAATTCCTATATATGTGCCTCCTCTGTATCAACTGCTTTCAGGGACTTGAAATCACACATTTTGATTTTAATTGACCTTTAACTGATAATTTTTAGTTCTAGCATCTGCTGATGTAGCCCTCAAAATCATGTTACAGATCCATCATTACACTGTTTTCAGGAAGTTTCTATACAATCACTGACATTGTGCCAAACAGTTTCCAGTGGCTTTCCTTCTATGTCGGAGTTCTTCTAAGATAAAAACTATCTCTCTTCTTCATTCCATCTCTTCTCCTCCTCTTCCCTCCTCCCTCATTCCCTTGCTAGATGGCAAATAGGACACAACATCTACTGTAAAATTGATAATGGTATTTTTTATCATTATTAGAAGATTGCAAATCTTTGAAACATTGTGAAACCTTTAACTTATCTTTTTGTAAGGAAAGAAAAGGAAGATGATAATGTAAAACCTCTGTGCATCAAACCTGAAGTTAAAAACATAAGTGAAAATAAATTGGGATCTAAATTAGGGAACAACTTGGGATTTTACATCTTGATTTGATCACACTGTCCTGCCTAAAGCTATCAAGTGTACAGTAATTTATATCCACTCCACTTCTGGAGAAGCCACTTGCCTTTAAGCTTCATCCACATATCACATAGCTGAGAACCTAAGAGAAAGAACCAGAAACTTCTGACCACAAAAATAGATGTTAGATTTAGGCCTTAGATCATGTATCCTAGAAAAGCTTATTTCTCTTGACTTTCAAGTTTCTGGGGCCTCTATAAACTGAATCCAGAAAATGAAAAGCGTATGAAGTAATAGGTCAGGCTTAATCAGAGCAGTAAAACATGCCAACATTTAGACAAAGAGAAGAGTCAAATAGTATATTTAAAAGCAGTAATATTTTACAGTACAAAAAAACCGGGTACATGCTGGTGGGGGGTAAGGGGTGGGGGACGGGTGGTAAGTGTAAAGGCCAAAAGGTATCACTGTATAAGAGAATGCAAGAGCTGGTACTAACCTTGGTTTTGCAACCTATAGAAAGCCTCACTGCAAGATGTTCAAAATTTTTTGGGTGCAAAGGCAGTGAAATGTATACATTATTGAAAAAAAAATTTTTGTAAAAAAATTTAAGCTTGAAAACCTCCTTAATGGTGAAATAGCTAGATATCTGAAGAATTTACTTATGTAGGACTTTTTTTTCCCATTGTGTCAAACAAAATGTTAATTTTTAAAAACTATTTTTCTTATAAAGTAATAAAGTATTACAAGACACAAAACTCAATTTCATAAAAAAGAAGCAGACCTTACAATGTAGATTAGATGGCTTGCAATTATTTGGTTATATTTTAGAAAATGTGCTGCTATTTTGTTTTAAAATATGCATTATTATAGTGATAGTAACTGTGTAGGAATTGTTCAGATTTATAGTGTGTGACTTAGAATGGAGGATTTAAGTACAAGAATTTAGGTGAAGGCTTTTTAAGCACTAAAGCACTTGAATGTGAATGTTTCTATGGAGAAAGAAAATTGACTTGGCTTTGCCTTTTCTCTTCTCTAAAACAGGTTTGTATCAAAATGATCTCTTAAAATAATTTAATATGGTATAATATCTCATAAATGGGAAGACCAAGGTTCTAATCTCTTGTTAGATGATACATGCTTTATTTGAAGATAATCTCTAAATGGGGTTAGGCCACCATACATTCCTTAAGGTTTACGCTTGGTATTTGACAAAGTGGTATTTTCGGGAATGCAAAATAATCCTTTAAATCTCCTCTTGTACTTTAGATTTAAGGGGAACCATTTAGATTTTACTGATACTGGGGATTATATGAGGTCAGCCAGGATGAAATGGGCTTATGACACAAGCAGGAAAGTTCAAAACAATTGAGTGGATATGTTGGAGAATATTTTTTATTTGAAATAAATGGGCAAATCCCTCTCTGCGATGTGGAGCAGTCTCCCACCCACAGACCTGAGCCTCAGGTCTGCACTCACATCTCTGCTGCACACTTCTTAGCACATTTTCTCTCCAAATGCTACTTGAACTCTAATTTTAACTATTCTATTCTTTCTGTTTACTTATCTTTCTACAGTTTAACTTCTGTATTATAAACCCTAACTTTTTTGGAATGTTGTTTACAGACAAACAAAAACCAAATTACCATTCACAGTGCTTTAATGTTTATATGCCAAATTCTTGTTTCATGTTTTGTGCTTTCTACAGAGCTAGGGCTTAGAATAGTTCCAGGCAAAACAAACAAGAAAACCCAAACAGGCACTTAATATACATTGAATTGAATGTAGCTACCCCTCCTATCAGTTTGCCTTTAAAAGTACTTGAAAAATTTAAACAGTAGTGTGTCTTTATATGTAAAAATAGGTCAAAGTAGTTTCAGGAACTTTAAAAGCTTTGTTTCTCACTTTCTTACATAATTATTCCTTCTAATGTGTTGTAGGATGAGTCTACTTTGAAAATACTTCTCAAGACTCCTGCAAGAGCATTGTTGAAAATATATTATAGTACAGGCAGAAATATAAAGTAATTAGCTGTGTTTGTCACCAACCTTCAATTAAAAGAAAAGCTGCTTCTAAGTGATTGATCCCATTTTTAGGCACAAGTTTCTGACACTTCTGACTAAATTTGATTTTGATCTCAAACTAATAATTTTTCAGCCGTCATTCTTTTTCTTTCTTTGTTTTATTGAGGCAGTCTTGCTTTGTCGCCGGGAACCAGGCTGGAGTGCAGTGGCGCGATCTCGGCTCACTGCAACCTCCGCCTCCCGGGTTCAAGCAATTCTCCTGCCTCAGCCTCCCGAGTAGTTGGGACTACAGGCACGCACCACCACGCCCAGCTAATTTTTGTATTTTTTTACTAGAGACGGGGTTTCAACATACAGTATTGGCCATGATGGTCTTGATCTCTTGACGTCGTGATCCGCCCGCCTTGGCCTCCCAATGTGCTGGGATTACAGGCGTGAGCCACCGCGCCCGGCCTCACTTTCTTTTCATTAGAGACCACCACCATGTCAGCAGTAAGAGGCTCAGATAAGTTAACAACGGACATTCATTCTAATGTTTTTCAAGCCTAACATGTATTGAGTGTGTACTATGCGTTCCACTGTTCTAATTACCATCTTTAAGTCTCAAAACTCTTGAAGCAAGTGCTACTATTATTGATATATAAATGAGAAAATGGAGGTCCAAAGTGGTTATAAGATCATAGAGCTACTAAGTAGCTTATTAGAATTAGAATCTAGAGCTTGTCCTCTTAACTATTAGACGGTGCTGTCTCAATGAGTGGCACATCTTGTATATCATGGAGATATTTTGTTAAATGATTTTGTTATTTGTAAAACACACACAATATGTCTAATCATTATTTAACTGGTAGTTATTTCAGAAGGAGTAAATTATACTTATTCTCTTGAGACAATAACTTGAAATTTTCAAATTTATATTGGCAAAGTGTAAAGTTCTTTTTTCACATTCAGAAATAAAGCAGTGTGCTCATTCATTTGGTCAGAAAGCATTAATGTGTTAGAATGCACTATTGGTAAAAATAGTGAAGATGGGGAAAGAAGATGAGCACTTGGAAAGTGGTTTGAAACACATTTTCTTCAAATCTTGACATTCAGTTTGATCTCAGCAAGATTTTTATGATTTATTTTAATTCGGTAGGATTTCACTGCTCCTCTACATTGTTTCATTGCTCTTCAATATGGTGTGTCGAAGCATGCTTTCTCTGTAATTTTCAGATACATCGTATAGCACAAAGTGACTTTAGAGGTTAACAAGGTTTTTATTTCTCCTAGTTTAATGAAGGTATTTAATTTGCTTTACATCTCATCCTCATTTAATTTCATTTCTACCTAACCTTGTGAATAAGTTTTAGCCAAACAAAAGCACCAAATAGTCTCAAACTACATCAATTAGAACATTTTTTCTGGTTTATTTGAATAATTATTCAATAATAATGTGGTTTATTAAAAAAAACTCAAACTGGATTAATTTTAAATATTTTACAAGGCCATGAGAATTAGGCTGTATTACTTAATTTTCACACTGCTATGAAGAAATATCCAAAGGCCAGGCACAGTGGCACATGCCTGTACTCTCAACACTTTGGGAGGGCGAAGTGGGCAGATATGAGTCAAGAGATCAAGACCATCCTGGTTAACATGGTGAAACCCCATCTCTACTAAAAATACAAAATTTATCTGGGCATGGTGGTGCACCCCTGTAGTCCCAGCTACTCAGGAGGCTGAGGCAGGAGAATTGCTTGAACTCAAGAGGGAAGGTTGCAGGGAGCAGAGATCAGGCCACTGCACTCCAGCCTAGTGACAGAAGGAGATTTGTTTTGAGGGGGAAAAAAAATTACTCAAAACTGGGTAATTTATAAAGAAAAGAGGTTTAATTGACTTACAGTTCCACATGGCTGGAGAAACCTCAGGAAACTTACAATCCTGGTGGAAGGCGAACGGGAAACAAGGACTTTCTTCACATGGTGGAAAGAGAGAGAATAGTGAAGGAGGAACTTCCAAACACTTATAAAGCCATCAAATATCGTGAGAACTTTTTGACTCTTCGAGAACAGCATGGAGGAAACCACCCCCATGATCCAGTCACCTCCATCCCTGGACATTTAGGGGATATAGGTACCTCCCTCAACACATAGGGATTGCAATTTGGGATGATATTTGGGTGGGGACACAGAGCCAAACCATATTATATGCCATCTAATATGAGATCATCCTCATCATTTTTTTCCTTGGTATATATGTAAATTGTTTTAACAGTTAAAATTTATCTCCACATGTGTTATTATGTCTATTCCCCCCAAATAATAACACAATGGTTAAAATTTTATAAGCATTTTCCACTTTAGGAGACATGAGCATTTTTCACTTTAGGAAACATTTCTACTTTAGGGAACAGAAGCAGAGAACATATTTTTAATCTAATTTAACAGATAAGGACTTGAGATTCAAATAAGTCATATGACCTGGAATGAGTGAGCAATTTGAATTTGAGTCTGTATGTTCAGATTCCAACTTATTTTTTACTCCCTTCTTCTGTACTACTTTACTTGAGGTAATTATAGTTGTGCTTTTTTTTTTCTTTTTTTTCTTTTTTTTCAGTTCTTGGACTCAAGAGATGAGGAGAGGTTGGCATACTACTTGCTTTTTCAAAAGATATTTCAAACTGCTTCTCAACATTAACACTTTCTTTCTTTCCATTAGCATGGAACACCTCCTTTCCCCCTTGGAACCCATTACTAACCTTCATAGCATGCTTCACTTCCTCAGTGGCTTCAGAACCTTGTTTCTTCCCCATCATTTGTCCCCTTAAAAACTTTCGCATATGAGCTTGTAGCCCTTTTCACATTCTGGCATTAGACTTCCTGAAAGATCCCAACATTAATGATTCTCATCTCTATTTTTAAGTACCTACTGGCAATGCTCTTTATTAGATTTTCTCATCACATGAAATTACTCAGCTACCAGTATTTTAAATTTCTCAGAGTTTCTGTCTCTTACTAGAATTTTCTGTCTTTTATCTTTCTTCATCCTTCATTTCCACTGACCCTATTCTTGGTCACTATTCTAATTTCTGATCCTTCTTATCTCTTTTCCCAACTTAGTCTCTGTGGTTATGCATTTCCAGAAGTATTTAACCACTTACCGATTTCTCCATTGATTACACCCATTTTTTTCTTTAGTAAATCTCAAACTAAGATAATTTCTAAAGTCTTTTCCCCATCTCTGGCAGAAAGAAAATGAGTACTGTTAAAAAGTGATAGGATTAAAAAAAAAAGTGATGGGATCTATAGATCCTGGTAGGGCTGAAAGGTTGAATTCGGGTTTTAAAGGGAATGGGTAAGAAGATAATAAGAGATGACTGGAGGAAAAAGATTTGGAGGCATTGTAGTAATCCCAATGTAATTAAAATTTTGGTAATTATAATCATGAGAGTATGACTATAGAAGTTATGTTTCAGGGAGGGTAGAAGACATGATGATTGGAAGAAAATTGGCACTGAATGGCCAAGTGTTGGAAAAATCATCTTTGTTGTTACTAAAATCACAAAATATTATGCCCCAAGAAATGTTGGGGAGGATGACAGTAAACCAAAATCAGGAATCTTTAAGGATGGGGGATGTAGTTCAGAGATCAGAAGTACTTATACTAAGGAGTGGTGGAGGAGTAGAGACAACATGAAATTAAAACTGAGTGTTTTGAGAGAGAGGAGGGAAAGCCTTCTGGAAGTGGCTTGTAGCAGCAAAGGAACTGGTACCACACGTTCAGACCTGGAAGTTATAGGAGGCAAAACAGTATCCAATTAAGAGGGCTGCATGGTAAGCAGTGTCCTGGAGGAGAGCCGATTTTCCCTAAGCAGATGACAGATACAATAGCCTAGTCTCAAGCATTATTCTCTTTGACAGTCTTCATCCTATAGCTTTTGACACATTACACTCATAATAATAATTGATATATCTCACTAACAGCAATGCTTTTAAGTACATATAATATGTGTTCATAAAAACTGCTCTTTTAAAACCCACAACTTAAGGGGTTATTATCCCTGTTGACAGATGAGGATATGGACTGAGAAGAGAATAACTGATCAGCACTCAGAACTAGGTCTTATAGATCCAAATTGAGGAATCTTTTCACTGTAGCACACTTACAGAGAAAAGCCTCAAATCCACAGAAGACTTCCTTCTAAATTTAAAACACAGCTGGGGGATAGGAAGATTTCTGCAGTTGTTCCCTGACCTACTTTATCTTGTTCAGATGGCCATCTATGTATTTTGAGGTCTGCATAGTTTAGGTTACTAGGAATGTCTAATATGTCTGCCTAGTGGTTTTAATTCTTGCACATTCTTCGGTCATTTGTCCAAATACTCTTACTATAAAACAATTAACATTATTACCGGGGAATCGTTTCATTTCTCTTTTTAATATACTCATAATTGTGTACCTTGTACACAGAGTTCTTTTTTTACCTCAAATTTACGTTTCAAAAATTTGTAAACCATAACGTTTCTTTTTTAGTTTCTGACATGCTGAAATCATACATATTTTTTCCTTTAATCTGTCCTTGTAAGCCATTCCTTTCATCATTTTAGTTGTTTCATTTGTAATCCATCCAAGTAGCCTACATATTTTTTCAACAAGCTTGCCAAAAACTCAACAAAAAATTCCAGGGATGTGCTTCCCTAAACTGTCACATACATTAGTCTGTATTTTTTAACTTTTGAAGCCACATTCTGATTTGTTAGTTTTTAAATTAACATTAAGTCTCAAACTAAGATAGTTTCTAAAGTTCTTTTCCCATCTCTGGCACTAGGAAAATGAGTACTATCAAAAATGATGGGATCCATAGATCATGGTGGGACTGCAAGTTTGAATCAAGGATCTAAAGGGAATGAGTAAGAAGATCGGAAGTGATGGTTTTTTGTTTAATTTATTGTTTTGCTTGTTATCTTTTTCTGTCAGGTCACATATTCTCAAATAATATGTAGGTAGAATATGTATTATTTTCCATAATTTTGTGTTGCATTTTTCTTCACTGGAGTTTTTACTTTTTTTTCATTCTGCATTCTGTATAATTTTTATTACTAATATGATGTATGCTTTCCCCTCATATATATGGAGTAACTTAATTTCATTTCTTACAAATAGTATTATTATGCTATTTATTGCTATTTTTTATTATGTACATATTTGCTTAATAATACTGCAACACACTTATTTCTGCCCTTAGCTTTTTTATGTCATATTGGTGGGGGTCTTTAAAGTATTCATGATCTTCTTGAAACTATCATTTCTCTCTCTTTCTCTCTCTCTCTCTCTCTCTCTCTCTCTCTCTCTCTCTCTATATATATATATATATATATATATATATACTTTTCATCTATATGCATCTCCTTCTATATGTTGCAGTTTTTCTGTTTCCAACTCATCCATCAGCTAAGAGCCTAAGAGACTCTTTAAACTACACAGCCTAAGAGACTCTTTCTCTGGTCATCTTATCCAAGTAACTCATGATCAAATGGACACATACATACACATCATATTTCCCTGTTATTATTCTTTTACTGTATCTTTATTAAAAATATTATAGCACTTTTCAAAAATTATAGTTACACAATCATTTCTTTATTTGCTTATTTATTTTCATCATATTTCCAATAGACTGTAAGCATGATGAAGGCAGAAAGAATATCTGTGTTCCTTAATGTATATCCAGGTTCAACTGTGGTACCTTACATATAGTAGACATTCGATTAATATTTATTTTCTGACTGTGCATGCATGAAAAACAGCTCTGCTGATATATAGATGTGTATGTATATGTGCATACATACACATGTATATATTTTATACATATATATGTATATACATATATATATGTTTTATGGTTAAAAATGTGTTCTTTTGATAGACCCATTAAGTTATTTACAAAATTCTTATCTACTTGATGCACTGATGCATTGACTCGTGAATCATGGTACAAATGATACATTATTAAAAAGCAGTAAATACTTTAGTAGTGGCAAACTCTAACCGCTGAATAAATAAATGACCTACTGTTTCCATAGCTGTCTAATTTATAAACAGTTTAAAAGGAAGATTCAGGTTTTATCTGCAGTTACCAAATTACAATAAAATATTTTTAGTCCTATATGGGAGATAGACAGTAAATTTTAAACTGTAATTTTATCACCCAGGTTTGACAGAAAAAGTATGTGCAACAAAAACAAAGCACTTAGTGGTGTTTTTAATTATCAGATGGAGGAGCTGCAGGTAGCCCTGTGATCTACTAATTGCCCCAGTGCCCTGACAGTTAACTCCCATCAGCTCCACCAGCAATAACTTTCCTCCAAGCATAACTTCTTTCCCTCCTCCCACCATGCAGTCACACCTGCTCAAACCAGAAGTACTTGGCAGAGGGAAAGAGACAACACCTGGGAATGGTGTCTGCCTAGGAGCTGGGAACCTTCTAAACAGCTCTGTTTAGAGTTGTTTGTGTAATGACAATCTGTGTGTCACTGCAAACTGCTATTTATTCCCCTTTAGGCAACTGTATTTCTACCTTTCCTAAATGCTTCGATAGTTCTAAAACAATTTATATGTTTGTGATCCTAGTAATTGTGTGATTTCCACTTCTAGTCTGAAAAGTCTAAAACAGACATATCTTTCTGAAAAGGTATATAATGAAAAAAGGCATGTAAAATAAAAACGGTGAAATCTAATACATTGCTCCTGTTTATGAGATGAGGAAAAGGCTTTGGCAATTGTTTTTTAGTTTGGAGAAAGGCAGTTAATTTCTAATCTTGGTTTTAAAATTTGAATTATTTGGTAATCTATCAGCAAGTATACATTCATTGATGAAAAGGTATAATGGTGACATATTGGTGTCTGTATTTTGAGGCTTGTTTAAATAAATAAATATCTTTAAGTATATGTTTAACCCTAAAATGGATCATATCACACAGGGTTTCGGGGGTTTAATTTTCAATTTAATTATGATGGTAAAATTCAGGTAACATGAAATTTACCGTGTTAATCATGTTTTTAGGTGTACAGTTTGGTGATATTAAATACATTTTAATGCTGTGCAACCAACCATTATCCAACTCTTTTTATCTTATAATGCAGAAACCCCATTCATAGTCATTAAGCAATAATTCCCCATTTCTCCCTCTTCCCAGACCCTGACAACCACCATTCTACTTTCGCATTCTATGATTTTGACTACCCTAAGTCTCTAGGTCCCTCATATAAATGGAAACCATGCAATATTTCACTTAGCATGATGTCTTCAAGGTTCATTTCTTTTGTAGCATATGTTAGAATGTTCTTCCCTTTTAAGGCAAAATAAAACTCCTTTGTGTATATATGTATGTATGTGTATGTTGTGTTGTCCTTTCTTTTTTAAAAAATCTTATGTATTTTAAAGCCTACAGCACTTGGTATTCCAGGCGGTCTCCCATCCAAGTACTAACCAGGCCCAACCCTGCTTAGCTTCCAAGATCAGACGAGATCGGCTGCATTCAGGGTGGTATGGCCGTAGATTGTCCTTTCTTTTTAAGGCAAATAGTATAATATTCCTTTGTGTATGTATGTATATATGTATGCATATGTTGTGTGTGTATATTTATGTGTGTTTATATGTGTATGTATATATATGTTTATGTATATTATATGTAAGTTTATATTTTATATATATATATGTGTGTGTGTGTGTGTGTGTGTGTGTGTGTGTGTATTCCAAGTTTTTGCAATCGTGAATAATCCTGCGATGAAGATGACTTCACAAATATCCCTTTCACAGTCTGTTTTCAATTTCTTTGTTATATACCCAGAAATGTAATTGCTGGATATTATGGTAATACTATTTTTAATTTTTTGAGAAACTTTCATACTGTTTTTCACAGCAGCTATAGCATCTTACATCCCCATCAAGAGTGCACATACTCTACAACAGTTTTTATGTTTTTATTTGTCTGTAGTAGTCATCTTATTGGGTGTAAAATGGTATCTCATTTTAGTTTTGACTTGCATTTTCCAAACTATTAGTGATATTGAGCGTCTTTTCATGTGTTTATTGGCCGTTTGTATATCTTCTACAGGGAAACATCCTTTTAATTCCTTTGCCCATTTTTGAATCCAGTTGTTTTTGTTGTTGTTGAGTTTTAAAGTTGTCTATATTAATTCCTTTTCAGATACATGTTTTGCAAATATTTTTCCTCATTCTGTGGGTTGCCTTTTTATTCTATGGTAGTATAGTGGTATATACAAAATATTTTAATGTTCATAAAGTTCAATTTACTAATTTTTTCTTTCGTTGCCTGTGCCTTTGGTGTCATGTCCAAGAAATCATTGCCAAATCCAATGTCGTTAAACTTTTGCCCTATTTTGTCTTCTCAGAGTTTGGAGTTTCAGGGCTTAGATTTAGATTTGATCTGTTTTGAGTTAATTTTTGTGTGCAGTGTAGTTAAGTGTTCAATTGTAATTCTTTTGCATATGGATATTCAGTTTTACCAGCAATATTTATTGAAGGACCTATATCTTTTCCCCATTGACAATTCCTATGGAATGGCTTTGGCACACTTGTCAAAAATCCTCTCCCTGTATATGTGAAGGTTTATTTCTGAGCTCTCTATTCTATTTCATTTGTTTCTATGTCTCTCTTCATGTAAGACCACATTGTTTTGATTACTGTAGCATTGCAATGAGTTTTAAAATTAGGATGAGTCTCCCAGATTGGTTCTTCTTTTTCAAGATTTCATATGGTTTTAGGATGATCTTTTTTGTTCTTGTAGAAAATCATCCTCTGAAAATTTCCAGCCCCCAGTAGATTCCAGAGTTTCAAAATAGTTACATCAGACAAATTCTGGCAATACAATTGTTGCCTAGGCAGTGAGGCAGATTCTTGGTGCTTCCTACTTCAGAGTCTTCCGGGAATCCTTTTACCTTCCAGTTGTATAATTTATTAATTCAATAACATTTTATTAAGCTCAGATAGACATATATAAGAAGTGTTTTGAGTGCTAAAATGCAACGATCAAAAAGCTGAAAGTATTTTCTCAAATAGAGCTTATATTGGAAGGAAACATAAAATAAGCAATTAAATTTATCCAGTTGGAAGGATAGGGTAGGAATTTTAGGGATAGAGTTTTTCGCTCTGTTTTTGAGACATGAGACAGAGTCTTGCTCCACCACCCAGGCTGAAGTGCACTGATGCCATCTTGGCTCACTGCAACCTCCACCTCCTGGATTCAAGCCTCCCAAGTAGCTGACATTTACAGGCAAGCACCTCCAGGCTCAGCTAATTTTTTGTATTCCTGGTAGAAATCAGGTTTCACCATGGTGGCCAGGCTAGTCTTGTACTCCTGACCTCAAGTTCTCCCCTCACCTCAACCTCCCAAAGTGCTAGGATTACAGGCATGAGCCACTGGCCTGGCTCAGATTTCCTTTTTATGTTGAGTGCTGAGATTCAATCTCATTTTTCAAAAATATTAAGGAAGTGAAATATTGCAAATACATTTTCTCACATTTTGTTTGCCTTTATATTGCACTTATTGTGTTTGTTAAAAGTTGTTAAAGTTGACTGTAATGAGCTGTGATCACACCACTGCATTCCAACTTGGGAGGTGACGGAGCAAGACCCTGTCTCAAAATTGTTTTTTTAAAAGTCATTATATTTAAAACAGATTTATTTTATAAAATATGCCTGTGTTTCCCTTTATGATTTCTGCTGTTGGCATTATCTTTAAGTATATAAGAATTTCTCTTTGTTTTTTCTACCAAATGGTTTTCTGTGCTTCCCCACATGACTTAAAGCAACTGTTAGAAAAAGGAACATGTATTATACACTAAATACCATGATATAATTTGCATCTTTTCAGGGACTTATTTATTAAGCTGCTTCTCTATTAGAGTGTCAGTAGTAGTTGGTTTTAATTGTGTTTTGTTATATGTTTGTGCCATTGTGTACAATTATTTAAAATATATCTGAATATAATTTGCTAGTATTTTTGTTGGGACATTTGCATCTATTTTCATAAATGACATGTTATGCTAACTTTATTATATTTGGTATTGGAAAAAAATGCTAGATAGGTAGAATTACTTGGGGAGCTTTTCTTCCCTGAAACACTTTAAATACCGCAAGAGTTTTCTGTTCCTTAAGTTTTGAAATAACTCACCTGCTAGCAGTCTGATCTGTGTGGTGGGTAGTTTTGTGAATACTGTTTCTAGAATCTTTCATAATTAGTAGAATACTGTCTTGTTATCCTCTTTCCATGTTTGATAAATTATCATTTCTGATATAACAGAGCATTTTAACAATATTTTCTAATTTATTAGCACATATTATATGTAGCATTTAATGTTCATGGAGAGTTACATATTTATAGAATATTTTGAAAGAAAAATGTACAAAACTGATCACATAAATCTATATAGAGGATGGTAACTATGAAGTAAAGAAGTAAGCTTTGGAGAAGGTAAGGCTCCTAGGTCTCAAGAGTCAGGATTTTCTGCTTCAACAGATAACTAACTTTGGTTTTATTGTGTGTAAAATAAGAATAATAATGGGCCCTGACCTGTAAAGTTGTTACAAGGGTTTAATAGAGGTTAAGTGCTTAGAAGCATATCTGTGGCCCATGATGAATATAATGATAATGATAATGATAATGATAATGATGATGATGATGATGGGGATGATGATGAGGATGGTGATGGTGTCGGTAGTATGACATATCCAGTGCTGTAGCACAATGCTTGGTACACCATTCTGATTTTAGAAAAATTATTGGTGAATAAACTGTTGTTTTTCTTATTTTATTTATTTATTTATTTATTTATACTTTTTGGGATAATACTTATCAAAAAGACTTTAGTCTTTGAGCTATAACTTTCTGGCATATTGGTGTATTGTGTGGGTTAAAAGAAAGATTTTTCTAGTCAGATAGACTGGGAATTGGATCCTGAATGAAACGTTTATTTGCCTTGATACCTTTTAGTTGTTACATACATAGCCCATTTCCTCATTCCTAGAGTGTGAATAAAACAATAGCAACCTAATAGAGCTGTTGTAGAGATTAAAAGATATAACCCATGTAATGTGCTTGCAAATGCTGGCACAATACAAGCCCTCAATAAATGTCAGGTATTATTTTCTTAGTTGTGGTCTGGCTGTTAAAAGGGGACAGTTATTCTGAGACACATCCCAAAGGAGAATGGTATAGGGAAGGCATGGGAACCTGGAATGTTCTGAAAAATTGACTGATCAGCAAAAATTAGCAATCCTAAAATTGATGTGAAATATGTTTCTATTATGTTTCTGGCTTTAAATTATTGCATTTTGAGAGCACTTGATTGTAATAGAATATCAATTAATGTCCCTTAAATCACCAGGTGGTCTTGCTTTCTTTGTACTCTTTCCACCTAGATGTGTTCACTTTCCACTCTGAAGATAGACTGTAAGTTGAGTCTTGATTTATCACTTATAACAGAAACTTATAAAATATCTTGGGTTGTTTTTATTTCACATTTTGATTTAGAGGTGTTAATTGTAAATATGGCATAAAAAAGATTTTTTTAAAGGTGGAACTCAGGATGTTAAAATGAAAAATAATTGAAATATATTCTTGTTTTAGAGCTAAGTTTCTATGCAACAGAACTAGATTCAAAAATGAAGGTGGCAATGAGCATGACAGTTTTTTTATAATCTGTTAGTTCATGACTGATTGTTTCTGTGGTCAGTACAAAGTATTCAGAAAACTCTTTACTGTGTCCTGCCTTTTAGTGGTTCAAATTTATTTAAATATCATAGATACCTTAAAAATGGAAAAAAAAATCAGTGCATGTTGCAATTAAAATTTTAATATACAATAATTGTTTTCAATTTAAATAATTTATTTTTGCTACCTCTTCCTTTCAAAACAAGCAAGCAACAACAACCACCCCAAATCCAAAACTTTCCATTAAGAGAAGACATTTAAGTTAAATAGAAGTGATAAATATGCAAATGTGGTTTAAGGATTGGTATAACACTCTATCATTTTGCAAAGAACAGACAGAAAATATATATGGAATGAGTCAAGTGGTTTGGATGAATTAAAAAATGATAGTAAAGGTTCAGGGTAGAAAATTGATAGGCCATTTTGTATCAATTTGTATCTATTTCCACAGTAACAACATTTATTACTAAAAATTAGCCTGTTGCAAGATTCCATGTGAAATTTACATAGTTAAAACTCATGAGATTTATCATGAGTTGTATGTACACTATATATTATCATGAGTTGTATATCATTGTATATATACTGTATATTACTATAAATACAACTCATGAGATTTATCATGAGTTGTATATATCCTATATATTATCATGAGTTGTATATCTGTATATATACTGTATATTAATTATTTTTAAATAAATTCATAATTTAAAACATTATTTGGGGTACAATATAAATGTATCCATAAAGGAGCAATTGTAATGTGCAGATTCAGGATTATCTTCTCATTTTAAGGTCAGCTGATTAGGAATTTTAACTGTGTCTGCTAAATCCATTTTTCTATGTAACATGACATATTTAACGGACATAACATCAGAAGATAAAGATCACGGTGATTTGAAAGCTACCAACTGCAATGATTTATATATACAATCTCATGTAGATATAGGTTTGTATAACTCTTCATCTGTAGTATATCTGTGTAACAATTTCCAAAGCAGTATGAATCAGTTTTGCTATCAAAAGACAATTCTTACTTCATACGAAACCAAAAGAGAGCCTGTATAGACAAGACAATCCTAAGCAAAAAGAACAAAGCTAGAGGCATCATTCTACCTGACTTCGAACTATACTACAAGGCTACAGTAATCAAAACAGCATGGTACTGGTACCAAAACAGAGATAAGACCAGTGGAACAGAACAGAGGCCTCGGAGGCAATGCCACACATCTACAACCATCTGATCTTTGACAAACCTGACAAAAACAAGCAATAGGGAAAGGATTCCCTGTTTAATAAATGGTGTTGGGAAAGCTGACTAGCCATGTGCAGAAAGCTGAAACTGGATCCCTTCCTGACACCTTACACAAAAACTAACTCCAGATTGATTAAAGACTTAAACATAAGACCTAACACCATAAAAACCCTAGAAGAAAACCTAGGGAATACCATTCAGGACATAGGCCTAGGCAAGGACTTCATGGATAAAACACCAAAAGCATTGGCAACAAAAGCCAAAATAGACAAATGGGATCTAATTAAACTCCAGAGCTTCTGTACAGCAAAAGAAACAAGGATTAGAGTGAACTGGCAACCAAAAGAATGGGGAAAAATTTTTGCAATCTAACTATCTGACAAAGGGCTAATATCCAGAATCTACAAAGAACTAAAACAGATTTACAAGAAAAAAACAAACAAACCCATTGAAAAGTGGGCTAAAGACATGAACAGACACTTTTCAAAAGGAGACATATATGAGGCCAGCAAACATATGAAAAAATGCTCATCATCACTGGTCATTTAGAGAAATGCAAATCATAACCACATTGAGATACCATCTCACCAATTAGAATGGCAATCATTAAAAAATCTGGAGACAACAGATGCTGGAAAAGATGTGGAGAAATAGGAACAGTTTTACAAAAACTAACTCCAGATTGATTAAAGACTTAAACATAAGACCTAACACCATAAAAACCCTAGAAGAAAACCTAGGGAATACCATTCAGGACATAGGCCTAGGCAAGGACTTCATGGATAAAACACCAAAAGCATTGGCAACAAAAGCCAAAATAGACAAATGGGATCTAATTAAACTCCAGAGCTTCTGTACAGCAAAAGAAACAAGGATTAGAGTGAACTGGCAACCAAAAGAATGGGGAAAAATTTTTGCAATCTAACTATCTGACAAAGGGCTAATATCCAGAATCTACAAAGAACTAAAACAGATTTACAAGAAAAAAACAAACAAACCCATTGAAAAGTGGGCTAAAGACATGAACAGACACTTTTCAAAAGGAGACATATATGAGGCCAGCAAACATATGAAAAAATGCTCATCATCACTGGTCATTTAGAGAAATGCAAATCATAACCACATTGAGATACCATCTCACCAATTAGAATGGCAATCATTAAAAAATCTGGAGACAACAGATGCTGGAAAAGATGTGGAGAAATAGGAACAGTTTTACACTTTTGGTAGGAGTGTAAATTAGTGGAAGACAGTGTGGCGATTCCTCAAGGACCAAGAAATAGAAATTCCGTATGATCCAACAATCTCATTACTGGGTATATATCCAAAGGATTATGAATTGTTCTATTATAAAGACATATACACATATATGTTCATTATGGCACTGTTTACAATAGCAAAGGCCTGGAACCAACCCAAATGCCCATGGATAATAGACTGGACAAGGAAAACGTGGCACACATACACCATGGAATACTATGCAGCCATAAAAAACAATGAGTTTGCGTCCTCTGTAGGGACATGGATGAATCTGGAAACCATCATTGTCAGCAAACTTAGACAAGAACAGAAAATCAAATGCTGCATGTTCTTACTCATAGGTGGATGTTGAACAATGAGAACACACGGACGTAGGGAGGGAAGCATCACACTGGGGTCTGCAGGGAGGGAATAGAGGAGGGACAGTGGGGCAGGGAGGTTGGGGAGGGATAACATGGGGAGAAATGCCAGATAAAGGTGACTAGGGGATGGAGGCAGCAAACCACATTGCCATGCATGTAACTATGCAACAATCCTGCATGTTCTGCACATGTACCCCAGAATGTAAAGTGCAATAAAAAAAAAGTATATATAATTTAAAAAAATATCAGTTGAGAAATCAAAAAAACAAACGGACGACAATTCTAGCTCTAATAAATACTTGCCTTGTGGCCTTGTGATTGGGCAAATTCTAAACTCCAAGCCTCAATTCCCTTATTCAGCAAAAACCGAGACCATAGCCTCTACACTATTTGTCTTTTTGGCATATGTAATGATCAAAATAAAAATGAAGTGATATACAAGAAATAATTTCGGAACCTGAAAACTGCCTTACATTGTCTGTTTTGGTTGTAGCTTCAAAATTTTAATTTGTCTTTTGTACCTTTATAGGATTAGGTGGAACTGGAAGTAGTGACAATTTCACTTTTTCTATAATCTTCCCTTGGTTGTATTTGTATATTTTACTGTACATAGTAAGATATCATGAAAACTTTTGATGACAATTATTTTGAAAATGAACAGAAACACACTAAGATGTTATGACAAATCAGATACATGTGTAGTCATTGATTTGTGAGAACCCAAGTGATGATCGAAATATGAACAGTGCCTATATATTAAAATGACTATATTTATATCTGATGCCCCAGATTTCTGTGATTTCTCTCATTTTTTTTCACCTCCAGTTGATATCTAGAAGTAGCTGGCTTAGAAAATTATTTTTTGTTCATACAAATTTAAAAGTGAAGAAGTTAAATTAGTCACTCACCATCATGAAAAATTTGTCACCTCTAAAAAATATAAGACATCTTCTCTTTTGCTATGTTTCTGTGACCCAGAATTTCAACTTTTTCTGGTTCCAATGCCAGTCCACAAAAACAAGATTACCTCAAATTTCCTTTAATGCAGTGCCAGTTGCACTGTTTAAAATATTTTAGCCAGTATTATAGAATTGTTTCTAGAGAAACATGTTTGATTTTGTTTCTAAAATGCTCAATTTCAAAATGATATATGAACTATAACTCATTTTTTAATTAGCAACTTTTTGTTATTGTGTTGCGGTTGAGATGGAGTCTTGCTCTGCCACCAGGTTGGAGTGCAGTGACAGGATCTGTGCTCACTGCAACTCTTGCCTCCCCAGTTCAAGCGATTTTCCTGCTTCAGCCACCTCAGTAGCTGGTATTACAGGCAGGCAGCACCATGCCCAGCTAATATTTGCATTTTTAGTAGAGAAAGGGTTTCGCCATGTTGGCCAGGATGGTCTCCATGTCTTGACCTTGTGACCCACACGCCTCGGCCTGAATTAGCAATTTTTAAATTATACCTCTCAATACAAAAATTTACTAAGATTCTAAAACCAAGATGCAATGACATTAATTTCCCCTCTGGGAACTGTAAGTATATATTTATATAAAAGTTATTAATACTTTATTATAAAGGAATATACTTAAATAAATTAGAATAAATACATTAAATTACCTCTTCAGTTAGTAATACAGTGTACATACTCATTGCTGTCAGAAAATAAATGCATTTGGAAGTCAAATTTACAAACAGAAAAGCAAAAACATAAAATTGTTTCTAAAAAAATTTCTGTCTGTTCTTTGAGAAGTGAAATAGATCATCTTAATTTTTTTTTACTATTTCTAAGCAAGTTATTTATTTTGTTTTTTATTTTCCATAATTCAAGAGTATCTTTTGATATATTTAAAATGTTACTACTGATATCAGCTACCTAGTAAACCAATCAAGGGTTGGAGGTTTCAGGTTTCTGATTTAACCTTAATTTGGAATATTTTATAAATTATGTCAATTGATTTGGGGATAATATGAGGCATAAAGAACTCTTCCAGGGTGAGTTGTTTGTGCAGTCAATGACTATGCCAAAGCCTCAAATATAAGCACAGGCAATTGGAACATACAAACTTTAACAGGGACTTCTCAGGTTTGTTTATGTTGGCATATCAATGTGAAAATATGCATTTTAATATGTAATTTTAATATTTAATGCATTATAAAAATAATATTTAGGTCATTTGGAAATATTAGGAATATAAACCATCAAACCATACTGTATAATAGGAGAACTTCATACTTACGCAATGTAGAATGAATCAGCCATTATATATGATTCAGAAAACCTTAGAAAAATATTTACAATGAGAAAGATAACAATTTAAAAATGTAAGTCTTATTCACATGGTTTAATAGTTCCCTGACTTTCCTACAAAAGAAAATTAAAGCAAATTGAATAGATGAATCATTTGGTTGTACTCTAGGAATTTACACACTGTTCTTTCTTATGTTGGAGTAATAACAAAGGTGTGTAATAAAGCAAAATATATTGTTGTATCTTTTAAATTTGCCATTTCAGAAATTAAAGTGGAAACCACTTTAGGAAACCTATTAATCTATGTTTATAATTAAAACTGGGTTTCTTTGGCATTACTGTTCTTTTGGGAAGTTGGCTTTTATATATTCTACATTAAGTTCATTTTATTATGTATCTATATAAGCTTGTTATTGTAGGGTATGTTGCTTAGACTGTATCTATGAATACACATGCAGAAAACTTGTGTGTAGTCAAACAGTATTTAGGACTTGCATTTTGGGTTTTTAGACTATTATCTTTAGATGATAAGTTGGTTCTTTTATAAAATGTAAAGCATTTTCACATTGGTTATCTCTTTACCCATGCATTACCTTGTTTTAAAGCACAAAATAAGTTATAAAGGTTAGAGATTGTTTAGCACTTTGGTATACCTCACAATGCTTACAGAAGTACTTTGTGTATAGGGTATACTTGATAGACCAATTGAATTCCCAGAAAACTGTTTTATTAATATTTTTATAACACAGTAGATAGTAGTATAAGAAAAACATCAACATCTCAAATAATGACATTTATAAGCTAAAATAAATATAGTGAGAATATTCACCTTTCCAGAAAAATAAACAGATTGATAGCAATCTAACCTATTAAAAGCTAAAATAATAGAATCTTTAAAACAATGGACAATAGTTATGAGAATCCAAAACAATTAGAGTATCTATGATCACCATATTCTTTTTTGAAGTAAATGTTGCACTTTAATCATTTTGCATAAATAAGTGCCTCTTTTATTTATAAAGATATTGATAGTTATAGTTATTCCCAGCTTTTTGTAGAATAGTCAGGTTCACAGGACAGGAAAGCATTGTACAGCAAGACATTCATCTTGCTTTAGAAATCTGAGGGGTGTGTGTGTGTGTGTGTGTGTGTGTGTGTGTGTGTGTGTGTTGTGATGGCCTTACCCTAGAATGGTGGTATCATCAGAATCCTTTTGTTTAGATTGAATTTGTTTTTGTTCACACTTGAAGCAAATCCAAACTAATGAGATTTCCTTTTAAATAGGTAAAGCAAGATTCATCACAGCCATCAGTTGTCTGTCTTTTTATTGACACTCACTTGCAGAATCAACTTAGACGAGTGGATAAGTGACTTAGGTAACAAACAGGCAAGATATATGTTTATCTTATATTCAAAGAATATAAGGTATTCTTTGGTCATTTTGTAAGATCATTAAACACTTGCTTGGGTTATTGGAAATGACATTTGCATTCTTTTTGCTTGAAAGGCCATTACTAGCAACATATTTATGCCCACTCTCTCCTCAAATGGTTTTGATATATCATACATGAAATCAAAATTTCCTAAAGGACCACTTTTTGCCATGCCAGTCTGTGATAAGAGTTCTTGGATCTATACCAGATTCTACTTTGATATTTTCCCAGATCTCTTTTCCTTTCCATGTTTACTCTGGTTTCCATTTCGGTAATTACCATACTGGAGGTGATAACCTACATAAGTGATAGCATTACTTATTCCTTCCTTACTAATCTAACAGGAAATGATTGAAAAGGGCATTCAATTTATCTACTCACTTTATATTAAGAGATGTTTTGGGGGCAGTGAATTTATTCCCAGGATTCAAACACGTTGGCCTTTAATTTGTCAAACCTCAGTATTTAAGTAAATGATCTATGTTCTGACTGAATTAATTGAACTCAGTGAAGGTGTAAAAATAGGTTGTTTTTGTATTTTCTCACATATTTCTGTAAGGTCCGAACTGTTGGAAAGCAATCAAACTCTGAATTACTCAGTGACTGCTGCAATGCCTGTTCTTTGACCTCATAAAATCTCTCCTTTTTTTCCTCTGTTAACTTTCCTTCCACCTTCTTCTCTTCTATTTGATGAACACTTTACTCCATTTTTCAACCACTCTCCTTCAAATCTTCAACTCTCCTTATCCACTGGCTTCGAGCTGCTCCCACTCCGTAGTAGTTGAGTGTGGAGGTTGTAGTTTAATCTTTAAGTCATAGAAACATGGTTTGGTCAGTGTACTGAGAACAGAATTATATCTAGTTGTGAACTCCCAGGGATACATAATTCAAAAAATATGGTATCAGAATATACATTTTTACATTCCATAATGGTAATTCTAATCTTTAAGGATATGAAAAGAGACATGAGAATTCTAGTGAACTCTTTCAAAAACTCAGAAAAGAGGAGTTTAGTTGAGTGAATTGGCTGCTGAATGTTAGGAACTAAAGTGGTCTGACCGCAGTTGGTGTACCCCTACCATAGGCTGGGCTGCAGTTCCTGTTCCCTTGGATAGTGTTTGTCTGGGCAGTGCCATGGTTCATCTCTCTCTCTTTCAGATTTTGGTGTTTTATTTGCTGAATAACCCCTTTTCCTCATCCCGTTCATCCACCAAAGCATTTTGAATTGCACATTCTTTCATTAGATATAGTAATACATTCCCGTAGTTTCAAGACAATTCTAACTAGTCTAAAAGTCAATTTTTTCAGTCTTTTGAGATTTTACAATTTAACTATAGGATGGCAAAATTATTTTTCAATTTACAGGGTGTCAGGAATCCCTGCCCATTTAAAACTGCAGTCATGCATGAACCATGTAAGCCATTAGAGGACCAAAATGTTAAATTCTAAGTCTTGTGTTTGTTATTTATTTCAGAATAAAATTTCAAGTTTTAAAAATGTAATTTGTCCTTGTACATTAAATATTAATAAAATGTTATAATAAATGATTTATCTAACTAAATACTTTTCTGACCAGATTTCAGGCAAAAGTTGGGCACTAGAGATGGCATTTATTCAGATTCTTGCTGTGCTGAATATATCTGTTTTGCCCAATTTATGACAATGCTATAAAGGCAGATACGTGCGATAATGTTTTAATCAAATAAATGATTCATTTATCACATTTCACTCCGCATATTTAAACTAGCTTAGACTGAAAACACAAAATACAAAATGTTTGTATTAATTTGTGGGTGGGATGGAGCACCAATAACATTAATATATTGGTTTTTAATAAACAAACCCAAATTTCCATAGTTACATGAGAGCTGTCCTTAAGAGTACTTGCCAAGGGAGGCCTATTCTTTTTCCTCCCACTACTGTGATCCCTTGGAGGAGTAGAGATGTTCTGGTTTTTAGTGATTTCATCCTTTTTTTGCTGGTTTCTTCCCATCTTTGTGGCTTTATCTACCTTTGATCTTTGAAGTTGGTGACTTTCAGATGGGGTCTCTGAGTGGACATCCTTTCTGTTCATGTTGAAACTATTTCTTTCAGTTGTTTAGTTTCCCTTCTAACAGGTCTCTTTGCTGCAGGACTGCTGGAGGTCCTCTTCAGATCCTATTTGCCTGGGAATCACCAGCAGGGGCTGCAGAATAGTAGGGGTTGCTGCCTGTTCCTTCTTCTGGTATCTTCATCCCAGAAGGATACCTGCCAGATATCAGCCAGAGCTCTCCTTTGTGGGAGTGAGACCTGTCCACCAAGCCATATCACCTGGCTCCATGCCTTCAGTCCCCTCTTTTTCAGGGGAATGTGTGGCTCTGTCTAGCAGGTGTTCCAGGTGCCAGTTAAAATGGCCATCCGGATTTGTGCCAGTTTTTGTCCTGAAACCTGTGGCACTTGTCGGCTGGTGGAAATCTCCTGGTCCGTGGGCTGTAAAGACCATGGGAGAAGTGCTGTATCTGAATCAGAGTGCCAGAAAAGCCCACGATGGCCACTTTCAGTAGGAGGGGCGTCCTCCAGTCCGATATACTTCCTGCCTCAGCTTGCCCTCCTTGGGCCACACCCACTGTCCAGCCATTCCCATTGAGATGCACCTGGTACTTTGGTTGGAAATGCGTGGATCACTTGCCCGCTGCATTGCTCTCCTGGGAACTGTGCTCCAGATTTGTTCGTATTGGGCCATCTTAGTGGAGCCTCCCTCTGAATCCTTTTTTTTTTTTTTTTTTTTTGAGATGGAGTCTCACTCCATCACCCAGGCTTAAGTGTAACGGCATGATCTCAGCTAATTTTAACCTCTGTCTCCTGGGTTCAGGGATTCCCACACCACACCCTCCCAAGTAGCTGGAATTATGGGTACATGCTACCAAGCCTGGTTAATTTTGTGTTTTTAGTAGAGATGGGGTTTCACCATGCTGGCCAGGCTAATCTCATACTCCTGACCTCAAGTGATCTGCCCACCTCATCTTTGCTAAGTGCTGGAATTACAGGCATGAGCCACTGCCCCAGCCTGCACTTGCATTTGATTCACAGAAAGGTAAAAACCTAAAGGAAATTCTGGGACAGAGGTGTGGAAAGGGGTTTAGACTAAAATTATATAGAAACTTAAAGGGTGTCTGTATAATTTCATAGTACAAAATATCATTATATTTAATATTGCTATAGATAAATGGGCCATCTGCTTTGATTTGAAAGCATTTTCTGTCATAAGCTGATCCATATATTCATAGTATTCACTTTAACAGAATTTGAGAGGGGATTTTTAATGAGTTACTTAAAAGATATAAGGCAAACATGGGCCACAGGTAGTACAATGGTATAAAAATTATTCTAAGGAAATAGAAATTATACAAATTAGAACTAATGTG